>NC_083338.1:122583786-122830930 GCF_019175385.1 Lycium barbarum
ACTTTAGCATAACATACTTCAAATTACCAGCTAGTGACCATTCAGAGTTCACTAAATGCAAAATATCATGATCCTTAGTGTTTTAAAGTCTCTATATAGATAACCAACATCAAGAAACTGAATTTTGTTTTCCTTTTTCTACTTTTTTACTACAATTTCAAAAGGGTCTCCACAAACAAGCTTAATTAAGACAAAGAAGCAAGCTTTTCAATGTTTTGCAAAAATATCCAAAATAAATCAAGAAAAGGGTACCTTTCTAGTAGTATAAGACTTGGTAGAGCGGCACAAAGAGAAAGGAAGAGAAATAGCAGTAGCAGTAGCAATGGCTGTCATGGCAAAAATATTTTTTTTTTGTATTCCTTCTGTCCGCCTATTTATTTAAGAAACATGCTGTAAACAACATTGGAAAGAGATTTTTCTGTTTTTCTAAGGTTTTCTTGATAAGAGGTTGTTGTTCTGTGCAATCTCCACTGACCTGCCATGGATTGCCATGTGGAAATAAGTGGGCTCCATCTCATTCACACGTGGCACTTTCCATTTCCACATGATTTATTTATATTTACTACTAATGCCATTTCCAAAAGAGGTATCTTGACCTTCTCTCTGTATACGTTGAAGGTGCCAGCATGGATGCTGGGAGATATCTCACTCTTATCTCTTTGATTTTTTTTCCTGAAAATCTTCCTGTTTTAGTGAACAGTCCTACTTTATGTGTGGCTGAAAAAATTTAAAGTTTTACTTCTTTGGATCTTTTGGGTTTGGAAACAATGTTGCCTTCACATTTTGAATGAGACACTACGCTTTATTTATTTGTCTTAATGAATCATTTAAATGTCATTTGTTTTTTGGTTTTTGGTCGGTCACGATCACGTCTGAATAGGCCTGAACAATTCAAATTTTATAGAGAGTTTTAATATCATTAAGACGTTCGTTTAAAAATTAATGTGAAAAACTGAATATAACCATTTATTACTATTATATTTATTACTATCACCGACCACTTAGCTTCATCACCACCACACCTCCACATCCTGCCACGATCAGCCACCTCCACAACCATCAAACATTATTACTGCAACCACCACAAACTCTACTATATGATTACCAACAACAACCATCACCAACTCCCTTCACCAATCACTATTAGTCACTGCGATGATCCTCTATCACCATTTCTATCGCACGATCACCATCACTAACCACCTTCACCACTAGTCACCTTCATTGTCTACCTATATCACCAACTTCTATCATAAAACCATCATTGTCGCCAACCACCACCTCACATTCATCACCCCTAGTCACCACTAACACAATCACCATCAACCACCACTGTACAACCCTATCATTGATCTCCTTCATACAACCACGACCATCACTAGCTACCATCATAAAACTATCATTGTGACCACTACCACCTCCAACTATCGCCACTAGCTTTTAGAGTGCAATTGATCAAAGAATAATTTATAAAACATCAAATATAATTTATTATTATTTTTTCATAACTAATATAGAAATTTTATGCTTTCAGGCTGGCCTAACGGGTTAAAGTTAGGTGTCATCAAAGCTTAGGCACATTAGGTCATGAATATATGATTATGTAATTATATATCCCAGTCCCCAAAGGGATGCAACAGCAAAAATAGTATACCCCACAAGGTAAGAAAGATATACTACGTAGATACCCTATTAGTAGTATTTGTCAATATTTTTCCCTAAATAGGTATGAAACGTAGCAATAATATTTTTCAAATATATACATACCCTATTAGTAGTATTTGTCAATATTTTTCCCTAAATAGGTATGAAACGTAGCAATAATATTTTTCAAATACGTACATACCCTATTAGTAGTATTTGTCAATATTTTTCCCTAAATAGGTATGAAACGTAGTAATAATATTTTTCAAAATAGATATTTACATGTAACTATTTTTGCCACATGGACATTCCCATTAATTTTCCTGTAAAACAATATCAAATTATGATATAAAATTATATCCATATTACTTTTACTGAACAAATATCAACCGAATGTCGTAATTGTATTTTATGGCAGAATTATTTTCCTACTTCCAATTACTAAAAGACCCCTTAAGTTCTCTTTCAAAAAACAAAATTGAAGATGAGAAAGAGTTTTATTAGTTTTATACTAAGTTCTCATTTCCAACTACAACTAAATCTGATCCTCTAACTAAAAGTGGGAGTAGTGTTCATCCCACGAAAAAATAGCCTCAATAACCTCTCCTACTTCATAACCTAACTAAACAAACCAACAAGATTATTTTCTCAAGGGGATAGTTATTTTTGCTCAAAAATGTGGTTAACAGGGAAAGGAAGCTAGAAATGGATATAAGAATCTGCTGAAAGGGATTAAATAAAGAGGGAGAACAGCCAAAGCAGTGTAAATTCAAGGTGTCTAATGCTATTTGAAGCTTCTGAACATTTTCATAACTATGAAGCAAACAGTTTGCTTATCAAACAGAATTTGGTCAGCCATGTATCTGATAAACTTGATGGCCAGCAAAACTATGTTCCAGCTTCTGAACATTCTTCCTCTATTTATTTATCCTCATTAACTTTTAGTGACGTGAGTGCATTCTTACTCCGAGAAAACAATTTCCCGAAACCATTTTTGCCTTTGGCAGTGGTTGCCTGAGTAGTGGATGAAGTAGATGATGAAGCTGAAGATGCTGAAGATTCCCCTTCATTTCCATTAGTAGAATGATTTGCATTCTCTTCCTCGACCTTGGAAGGATCAGAATCGCGTTTTGGGGTAAATGTCTCATTTACGCGCAACTTCCATAGTTCTCCTCCTGCTTTAGCAACAACTGATTCTCCACCAGGAAGATTTGCAGTGTCTATCAGGAAATCTTCCAGAGTGGCAAGGGATTGTAGCTGTTTCCCGAGCGATGCAATTGTTTTCTGGCATTCTGCAAGCTTGTCAGCAGCAACTGCTAAATCCTCCTGCAAATGAGAAAGTTCACATACAGTAACCAATTTTCATCGACGTGTATAGACACAGGAATGACAAACAACACAAGATAGGTTGAGAGAAAGAGCTACCTGTTTTATTTTCATTTCACCATTTGAACCAGAAGTTTGCTGAAGCTCAACTTCCTGGGATCTTTTCCTCAGCTCGTTTTCCAATTCATGACACTTGGCTTCCATGTCTGATGACAAGGATTTTTCTCTTTCAACTTGCGTCTTCAAAGAATCAATATTCACAGACATGGTCCGTGCTTCTACCTCCATGCCATAGAGTTGAAACTCAAGCAACTCTTTTGACTCATTCACCACATCTAGCTCCTTTTGCAGCTCCTCCATCCTGGTTTTAGTTTCCTCAAGCTGCACAGAGGACACCTTAAGTGCATCTTGACTCTCGGTTAAAGCATTCCCCAGTTCAGCTTTCTCTGCTTCGATCTTCTCCAGCTTTTGTTCTAATTCAGCCACCCTTTGTGAAATGGAATCATATTCTGCTGCCAAAGGGTTCACAACATTGGGGGAATCATGAGGAACGGCATCAGATGTAACTGAAGGTGTCTTGTTTGCAGTTTCAGATAATGCAGCAAGTTGCTCCATCTCCAAAAAATCATCCATCATATCAATTTCTATTGAACAGGCAGGTAGAGTTTTAGGCATGACCTTTTCATTCTTAAATTGATCAAGCTCAGCAATGAGTGCTGAAGCCCATGAATTTGAGCAACTTGGTTCATATTCTCTTGTTTCCAGTTTACTCATCTTGAGGCCATCGTTGTCGACTGTATTTAACCGCTCTCCGCTGTCAGACTGACTATCTGTGACGGAGTCCACATAGAAAGAGGAAACAGCAGAGGAGCGTTGATCATTGAATGGGGAAGATTTGCGAGCCATGGCCTGTAGCTTTCGACACTCAGCTTCAAGTTTGGTCACCTTTTTTATGCTTTCCAGCTGCTGCTTGCTAGCAGATTCTGCTGCTTGAGTGCTCAAATCCCTCTCGATTGTCCTAATTCCCAACACTTCTGAACAAGTCAGAAGCTCAATTTTGAGAGCTGTGTTCTCCTTCTCTAGACACTTAAGCCTGACAAGGGTATCAGGATCAGTAGAAGTAGGCGCCGTTTCAGCTTTATTACCAGCCTCCACTTGTATCTGGAGCTTAAGTAGCTGTTTCTCAAGTGCAGTTTTTTCAGATTCCCATTCATTTTTCTCTGCTGTAGTATCTTGAATTCTTTTCCCTTGCTCATCTCTAGCTTGTCTTAACTGCCTGACGCATTCCTTAAGTGCACCATCAAGATGGCTAACACGAACTTCTAAAGTCAAGTTCTGCTGAACAGCTGCATCTAGTTGTTGCTTTAGAACTCCAACTTCATTTTCTGCCTTTTCCCAGCCTATCAAGATGATAAAAAAGAATACAGGAAATTATCAGACCAAAAATCATTCTTTCTTGGAAGGTGATAGAAGAAGCATACTTCCACAAAATTGTTTCAGCACGTGAAACACATACAGAAAAAGGGGTGTACATAAAAGAGAAAGTGAAGAGACAAATGCTAGCTCCCGTTCTGACATGAATATTTTTTCCTTTTTTCCCGAAAAAAAAAAAAAGAGAAGGAATTTCTAAACACTGTTTGGTTATACATTGTACTGATATTTTGAAAAGAAGTAAGAAGATGAATTTCAAGTTTGAAAAATTGGTTTTTCCAAGTTAAATGCATGTCCAAACACAACTTCAACTTCCAAATACTCTTTTTAAACTTTTTTTCAAATATCACATCACATTTTTTTAATGTCCAAATGCCTACTTAGATTGCAAATTTGCAATCACAGCTGAGGAAGAAAGGGAGTGGAAGAAGATACCTGCAATAGCTTCTTCAGCAACTTTAGCATGCTGCTTAACTAAATCTTCTTTGGCGCTAACATTAACAAGAGCAGCTGATAATTTCTCTGTCAAACATCTCAAGCTTTCATTGGATTCATCATCAATGGTTGCAGCTTTTGAGGTTACCTCTGGTGACTGCTTCTCATGGTCAGCAAATTCTTTTATTGCATCCTGCTTCAATGAAAGGAATAGAACAGGTGATCCTTTTTGTCGAAAACCAAAGTAATACAATAGCTAAAAATGATAAAGGCTTTCTTAAAAAGAAAACTAAATTACACAGAGTTGCTCCTCTGGCAGCTAGTCACTAAAGGAATATATTGAATGGTTTGGCGCCCAATTAATATGATCTGAAATACTCAATCCTATCACAACCATCTCTTTTATGTTGCTTTTTGCCTCAGAGATCTGAGAATTGTGAATTAACTACAATCTTGGATTGGACACTTGATTTAATAAAACCTTCAACTCTTAAAAAAACTAATTCCTAAGATTCATGAAACAGCAAAATAGAATATACCATCTTAATTTTATAGAAACAACCTCTCTACAATGGTAGAGGTAAGGTCTGCATTCATTCTACCCTCCCCGGACCCCATTTTGTGGGATTTCACTGGGTATATTGTTGTTGTTGTTGTTGTAATAAATCCCTTCTATGAGGAACTTAGGTGTTCTATAAAGTCATGGAACAGAATTCAGCCCAAGCACTTTAAAAGCTGGAAATTTATACTAATCCAATCTTTAGGTAATGGTGAAACTTTAACATCTGGTAATAGATAAGAGCTAGGGAGAAGGGCACTGATAATCCGCAAGCAATTGTACAATTCATTTATGAGAAGTTGTTCCAAGTAAGGGATAAAGTTTGTCTTCCCATTTAAAGAACATATTCAACTAACAGTTGAGAAGACTCTCAACATACAAGCTATCATTCCAAGACATCTCGTTTAAAATGTAAGGGAGAAACCATTTCCATGACCACATTAACATCAGGTTTACATGCAAATTACATCCATGAATCACATGTTCTCTTATAATTCTTGCTCTTTTCCTGGGCTATTTCAGGAGTTGCAAGATATAAAAGGATACCACATATACTCAGAAAGCACAAAACTATATTCCCACTTGAATACCAATAGGGAAAGCCTAATAATGATCAAAATAAAGACCAACGAACTTCCAAATATTTCAGAAATCAAAGCTGGTATTTGCAAGTACAAAGCAAATACAGAGACGAACAACATATTTAGCTCAACCATTATCAATTTAAAAAATCAGGGTACAAGTGAAGATAAGCAGTTTATTTTTTCCAAGCATGTGATATCAGATAATTCCATATCACCACAACTCACTGAAAGACCAAAAAAGAAACCTCTTTCTGTTTTTGCCATTTACCTGCTCATCAGAGTATCTCTCTGAATATGAAGACAAAGAACCAGAACTCTCGGTTTCACCAGGGCTCTTATCGGAAGGTCTCCTCTTCCACAACCATTTCCTCTTTTCCATCTCAACAACCATTTAATCTCCTAAATGCTCATAGCACCAATGTCCACCTGCATACAATTGAGACCCTCAATCAATAACAACACAAAGACACATTAGCCAACAAACACCAATCCAAAAATGCAAAGAAACAAATAATATACATATGCCCAAGAGAGAAAGAACAAGTTGTCCAAACACATTGTCATTTAACAACAACTAAGCTTGGCTTCACATTCTTTAGACTTTCCTTCTAATCCACTCAACTAGCCGTCTAAACTCAAGAATAAGCATTTTGAACTATACAACAACAACAACAACAACAACAACAACCCAGTGAAATCCCACAACGTGGGGTCTGGGGAGGGTAGAGTATACGCAGACCTTACTCCTACCAAGGTAGGATGGCTGTTTCCGAGAGACCCTCGACTCAATAAAAACATAAAAAGAGGTCAGATACGACTAAGAGATTCAAAGCGAAGCATTTTGAACTATAGATAAAACAAAAACCAAACTTTACCATTACTCTAAAGCAAACCATCAAAATCCTCCAAAATTCAAAACCAAACCCCACTCAAAACTATCAATGGCAGACCAAAGTAACATTTCCTTTGCAATACAAAATGACCTCACCTTAAAAAACACAAGCAAAAAAAAAAAAAAAAAAAACAAGATCCATTGCTAGTCCATTTCAGTTTATTGTCTCCAAGATCAAATACAAACAGGTTACATAAATCTACTGTTTCAACCCAAAATGAAAAAGAAATAAAATCCACATACATTAGTGTAAAGCCATAAGGGAAACCAATAACAAGAATTGGAGTTTGTGGGAATTCAAGATTGGTGAAGCAATAAACAAAACAAAGCAAGTCAAATATATGTGCTGTGAATTGTCAGAGAACAACAAGTACACTCAATTATATCCAAAACCAAGACCTCTATATTCATTCAAATCCTTTTTTTAATGTATGCTGTTTTTTATTTTATTTTTTATTTTTTTGTGGGTTTGAAATGAAGTGGAGAATTTTGAAATAGGAAGTGGGACCCAGGAGGGGGAGCGCATGTGATATGCTGAAATGGAACAAACGGAAGAATGAGACTTTTTGGAAACACTTTTTCAGCTTTCTTAATGCTCTTCTGTTTTTTTCCTTTTTCGTCCTTTTTTTTTAGGGTAGGTGGGGTACTCTTGGTTTGTTTGAAAATTTAAAGATTAATATTCAATTCCCGCGCAGGAAAGACGAAAGTTATTTTTTTATTATTATTATATTATGAGGCCGTTTGGATTAGCTTATAAGTTGCCTACAAGCTGTTTTCAGTTTTTTTGAGTGTTTGGCTGATCAACTTAAAACTATTTTGTGCATAAAATAAGCCCAAAAAAAATAATTGGGCCTTTTGGCTTAGCTTATCTAAAGCAGCTTATAAGCAAAAAAAAAAAAAAGTTAGCCTAACCCAACTTTTTTTTTTTGGCTTATAAGCTGCTTATTTTAAGCCCATCAAAACAGGCTCCATATGAAGTGATTCAATATCTAGAAGTGGAGTATTAAATTACCATATGGTAGTTGTGAAGAGAGGCAGTAAATTGAGACACCTGACTAATGTTTTTTCTGTTTGTTAGTACCAGAACTTCGATGGTTCCTCCTATGCTGCTCGGAATTCAAAATATTGCCACACTCGTGTCGGAATAGTAGTACAATTTTTGAAGATTACATACGCACCCTGCGACATTTTTGAAGAGTTCGAGCAACATAAGTTTCCTCTTATTATGCTTGTCTTGTATTTTTATATAATAAAAAAAAAGGTTGAACACATAATTCCTTTGAATTTGTCATTAAATTTTATTTAGACACTTATGATTCGTTCCGTCACCTGGACATATGATAAATAATTTTATTAGACACTTTCAACTAAAGTATTAGAAATATTTCTACCCGTACTATGGCTTCATTGCGAGATGTGGAAGATTCTTCTTCTGCTTCAATTGATGTCTCCTACATTGTAGTCTACCAATATGTAAATTTGACTTGTTCGGACATTGCATTTGCTGTCAATTCCGCTAGTCGATCCGTGAGTTCATTCTCTCAATCTTTCTGATTTTGTGAAGCATTAAAAAAAAAAAAAGAATAGGACAACTGGGTATATAAAACATTCCGCGTTAGCAGGATTTGGGAAGAGTCGCACCCTAAGGGATGCGATATAAATAACTTATCCTAAAGCAAACATTAGTGCTGGTTCGGCTCAAATATGCTGTGAAGCGTATTCTACAAAAATATGGTCTCTTGTGATATTTCCGGTTCGGACCTTTATCTCTTGAAATTGGAAAAGTAACATCCACAATATCTTTAGCAAGCGTATTAGCCATGACACAATATTCTGCTTCAATAATTGGATATTCATGTGATTCTCTTGGAACTTTCTCTTGTTTTTCCGTGATTGGTGCTCCTGATCTCTATATTCATGTTCAGTATTAATTATCACTTTTACAGGGACGGATTAGTGTATAAGTTTTGGGTTCATCCGAACTCGAAACTTTGACTCAAAATTTATATCTCAACTAGTTAACTTGTCCGTGCTTCGCGCGGTTAGACACATATTTTATAAATTTTCTTGACAAAAAGAGATACAAAAATATATAATAGAAATCTTAAAAAATAGACATACTATAAAAGACATCCATATATAAATTATTGAAAGATAAAATCAAATGTGTAAGAATATATTAAATCAGCGAAGGATGTGAATAACCTTTTTCTATTTGTGTCTTTAATCATATAAAAAATAAAAAAAAATAAAAAATATATCCATTAAACGTCAAACCAAGAAAAATTATGTCTTGTTATCTTTAAGTGAAGTAGAAGATTAGTTTTTCTACTTGCCATAATTGTGATATATTAATTATGGCTAACATAATAATTATTATTGTTATAATTAAATCGTATTTATCTATTTATTTATTATTATTATTGTCTAACATATTTCAACCTTTTAAAAATATTTCAGTTAATTTTTCTTTCAAAACCCAAATAAAGAACCATACATCAGTAGCTGCACTAAATCACAAACAATGAAACTACATTTTATTGTTATCCATCAAAATCGAGAAAAAATAAATAACCGTTCTATCACTGTTGGCAGGATTAGTCGCTTGTTGGCAGACTAACCGCGACAATAACTGTGTCCTTAGATTTATTTGAAATTGCGAACAAATATCACTCGCATTATCGAGCGTATGAATTATATAGTTTAATTTCTAAAGAGTTGAGCAAACTTCGGCAATAGAATTATTTCTGAAAATATCTAACCTAGTTATAAAGTTTGTTATAATAGTAAAAAGTTTGTTATTGGTTCATTAATTGGGAAAATTAAAAATGATGAGAGAGTTTAAGCTTGTGAAAAACTTTAACTAAAAGAATATATACATTAACCTAAAAATTATCAACAATCTTTGCGTCTCTTTTGTAAACATCCAAATGTCCTAAACATAATGAAACAAAAAAGAAGAAAATAACATCAATTCAAAATTATAATTATGATCAGTAAAATGCGCCATTTCAATGAATCACCAAAAAAATAAAAATAAAAAGTAAATAAAATTGCATCCACCAAATAAGAGAATTAGAAGAAAACAAACCGCATTCGAAGACAATTATTATCAGCAACAAACTAACATATCTTTATTATCCTAAAAGAAAATTAGAGTATATAACTTACATCAAAATAATAATATTCTAAGCTAAAAATTACGAAAAGACAAAAGATACGAAAAAAAGAAGATTCCAAACGTGGCGTAAAATCAATATTTTGTCTCTGAACAACTTATTATCACCTTCATATCATATTAATAAATAATGAGTTAGCAACAGATTTCTAAACATTTGCCTGATAAAAATCATTCATTTAAATATATTTGCAGTATATAGTCGGATGGATCATTTTCCTTACCTTACTGAATTAGGATTCGTAGAAGATATGATCAGCTCACGTGTAAGCCTGCTTACGTTCCATCACGAATGAATAAAAGTTCATTGCAAAAAAGTTCTACCGACTTTGAACACCTCTTAATAGAGGGATTTATGTACCCATTTACAACAAAATTTATTTACACCCATAATGCATATAATACAAAAAGACATCGGAAAGGGTAACGTTAGGGAAATCAAAGGCCAGAGATAATTGGCAGGATAAATGCATAGGTATTAAAGATCCAGTATTAGTACTATCATTTATTATTAGTATTAAATTATAGGAAAGGAGAAAAGTTATCAAGACAATGAGTTATTTCTCTTGACAGAATTTGAATTCGTGCATGCATAGATATTAATAAATATTAACAAATGCTAATTACAGGGTAATAAATGCTATTATTAGTATTATGAGAATTAAGATATTCATTGTCACAATAAAATAAATAAGAAATAGGGAGAAAAACTCAAAAAAATGAGAAAAAAGATAAATGTCAATGGAAGCCATAGATAGGTGTCACATAGGATTGTTTATGCCTAGCTTTATATTATATATAGATTTTTGGATTTACTAAACACAAATAATATTTTCAAATTCAATAATTAAAATATTGTAATAAAATTCTAAATCTTGAATACACTTTTGCTAGTAACACATTGGGCAGTGTTGATTTTCACGTTTCTATACTGTCACACCGCTGGCCTACTGAAAACGACAGCTTGTGGAATTTTGAGTCAGCGTACCGTTTTAGAGGTCCTTGTCACAATCTCCACGTTCAATGAAGAATCAATTGAGGGTACACATTTAGATATACGTGTTACCCATATGCCTAATACTTTGTGGTCTTGCGAAATCCTCTGGTTTACAGATTAAACTTGAACTCGAACCATCATGCTATCTTTCTGATTCAAGAATTTACAAAATATTTAAATTATAGTCTTACAAGATATTGTTTAAACTATTCGTGTAATTTACCATATTACACCACTTACATGTTATTATATATTATCGATCAATGCTAGTATTAAATAGAGTTTCCTGTAATTACGAGTAATTTCGTTTTGTAATGATTTTTACATTGCCAGTTTTTACTCTGTGCAGAAAACCCCACCCCATCCCACCCAAAAGAAGCGGTTAAAAAGATTACGACTAAAGTAATGAAGACTGCCCAACCATGTAAATTCAATCAAAGTACGACGAACACACGAAAAATGGACACAAGTATGAAGTAACCTATGCATTATCAGCACTTCTCGTTCAGAATAACTACAGCTGCAAACTAACGCAGATTTTACAATCAAGAACATAGAGCATATTAAAGATAATCAAGCATATTTAACATGAACAAACACGATTAAGAAAAAAAAAAAAAAAACATTGTCAGGATCATTGACAAAAGGCAAATTGATGCAGGATACGGTCTGTAACAGGCAGACACATATGTACGACGTTAATTTTCCAGGACAGTGTTCTAAAATCACATTTACCCGTTTCTCTTTAGAATAAGGTTAGCACTAATATGGAAACGCACTAAGATAGTACAAATAAGCACAGCTGCAAGAGAGAATGCCTAGTTAGATTTTACTAGTTACAGCATGTCGTTCCTATTTCTACATATTACAAGTTGAAAGACGTCAATATTTTACCAGTTGAGAAGCAAGAAGTAACAGCAGCCAGCAAACAGGTGTCAAATCCCAGTAACAACTAGCTTAAAAACCAGTAAGGCGGCATACAATAGACCCTTGTGATCCGGCCCTTCCCCAGACCCCGTGCATAGCGGGAGCTTAGTGCACCGGCCTGCCCTTTTAAACAGGGTGAAGACGTCACTGGCAATCAAATCTTCTACTAAACTAGAGTCAAATTGTGCTATAAAAACATCAAACTAATTTAGCTTCTTGACTAAAAAGTTGAATTCCTCTCCTCCCTGTTTCTCAGTAACTTGTAGGGGTTCATCCGGAGCAGTAGTTTTAACTCAAATAATAGATTTCAAACCTAGTATAACCAGACAGGCTATAGTAGAATTTCGAACACAAACTAGAGTTTAAATCCTGAATCCGCCTTTGGTAACTTGTGATCTCTAAGTCCTACCTCTTCTCCACAACTATGGAGAAGTAATTCTATAACCAAACAAGGGCTTAAGAGAAATGTTGATGCTTTCTTATTCAGGAATCAGAAAAAGGCTTAATGTGCAGAATTCACCTACCTCTCCTCATTTTCTCTAAAATGAGTCTACCAACCCTACATTTTCTCTAAAATGAGTCTACCAACCCTAACTTACAATGGGAAAATCTTAAAGAACCTTAACACGAGCCCCACCATTGGAGATGAAATTGGTTCTCTAAAACATTTCCTTAACATTTATAATCAAAGAGGGATTAAAAAAGCTATATGTAGCTCCATGCAGTATAAGTTCAAATCTAACAGCAAGAAGATCAAAAAGACGCAAAGAAGACAGATAACTTCAAGGGAATATCATCTCTGTCCAAAGACATGTAATTTCAATAATATATGATACCTCCAACTCTTAAGTTTATGAAGAAAACTTTGTTGAAGCTGGTCCCTTAATTTTTTTTTTTCTGCATCTTCATTATAACAAGGTATTGTGCGAAGCGTAAGAATAGACAATGCAAAACCAGATACACAGATATCAATGGTCATACATGAGGGTTAGAATTACAATTCACACAACAACAAAAAAAAATAGAAAATCACAAAATTAATTCACAATTTGGGAGCAATAAATAGTAAACCCGACAATCTTCAAGTGAAAAATACACTACACAAAAATTCCACATCCTTCCTCTTTAATCTAATAGGGGAAAACTCCCTCACCTGGTCATCCACAACACATGAGGATTATAATGGAAGTGAGATCGCGTACTTCATAGACAAATACAAGAAAACTGCAATCGGAAAACTAGCAAAAGGGTCCAACGAGCAAGCAGAAGATGAACTTCCACTTGGTCCACCTGAAGGTGGAAACGCTATGACTGAGCCAGATTGGGGCACCACAGGAGAATGTGGACCATTCATGGGAGCACCACCAGATTCAGAAGGTGAAGGGGCAGGAGCAAACATTAAGTCTGGGCCCACTGATGTAGGTGGGGCAACAAGTGGAGGAAATTGCTGGGGTCCTGAAAAAAAAAAGTTGATTGCAGAATAATGAAATTGGGAAAAACATTTGTTGTGTTAAGCAAAAGAAACAAAAGAACATTTGTTGCACAGTCTAGTGAAATGAACTGCTGAAAAGATGTCATAACAAGCCACAAGTATGTTTCGCAGATGGAGTTCTAAATTTTAAATGAAATGCCTCAGCACCTAATATAACTGACTGACTTATAAGTTGTCTTTCATGCGGCATATTATAATATTCGTATAGAAATTTGTAGCATAATGCATGTGCTGCACAGATTTGTGTTTGGTCTCTATATTTCATAAAACACCAAATAAAAAGGATTATCAATTGAATATTTACCAGGGCATCGAGGTTGAAGAGATGAGGATAATCTGCATCCAGCACAAGACATACAAAGTGTTAAAAGGCCATAAGCAGCAGAAATCAGAGACCATAATAGCTAAGCAATTAAGAGCAGAAAATTGAAGTACGATGCTCACGTAGTAATGATGGTTCCATTAATAAGGCCACCGTAATTGCAAGAAGTCACATTGCAACCACCGCCAGTCTGTTGTACAGTAACATTTCCGAGCATGAGATTGCTGTTCTTGCACTGCATGCTTGAGCAAGAAACTGCTAAGGAAGCTGGCGTGCAGTACAAACTGCAAAACAACCAGCAATATCATGATCACAGCTTCCAAAAGACATGGATAACTGCAAAAGAAATTGTGACTTACTTCCGATTCCCTGGTCCACAACTGCATTGCACACAGTGGCCAGCTGTAATAGCATAGCTCCCGTTCGCAACAGATAAGGCATAATCTGAGGCAGCTCTCGAGAAGCTAGATGCACACGCTGCAGAGAGAAGAAACAGCATCTATCATTATCAAACATCTATCATCAAAGAAATCTAGTAGCTTACTGCAATGCTGCTGCTAAGTTAACATAATTTAAGTTATATCCTTGTTTACAAACACTAAAATATTATGGCAGAGCATTGTTATGGAGTCTCTTATAAAGCAGTTCCAACCAGAGTACTCAAGAAGAATTAAGAACACAAAACAATGAAAACTCAGAAGAAGAAATACTTCTGAACTATAAAAAATGGAAAGAGTATCTGTCTGATTTAACCAGAAACGATATATTACTCAATTGAGAAAGGTTATATCCAATCTACGAATAAGGATTCATGTTCACACCTAAAATGGACAAGAAAAACTCTCAACATGCTACTCTAGGCTTATGCTACTGTAACATGTCTTTTCAAGAACTTTAAGTATTTCACTTACATCTTGTGTCAAGAAGAAGAGAAAAGAGTGTTACAGGTGACACTCAACTGCTGACCTAGAATTATGAAGTCTAACCACACCGGTCATTCTAAGCAGTTCTCACCAAGAATATCAAAGAAAGATCATGTCCTTTTAAGAGGAAAAAACGAAATTGCCCAAAAACATATCAAACTTGTATTCAGATTTGCTTTATAAGCCTTATCATAACATCAACTATTAAAAGAAACGTCAGTTATAACCATTAAACGTCAGTTATAACCATTGTCACTGATTGCTTTATTAGATTACAGAAGGGAAAAAAGGTAGACACAAAGAAGGGTTCTTATGTAGGACATGAAATCTTTTTTAGTTCAAATCAGTGTTATCAAAGGCTTTAAGCCCTACCCGCAAGGGTGGCTCAGTTGGTTGAGCATGGGGCTTTCATAATGGAGGTCTCAGGTTCGAAACCCCCTGCCTACGACAGCAAGGGATTTGCCTTTTGGGTCGAGCTGGTCGCACGGAGCTTGCCTAGTGCGGGTTACCCCTCCAGTGTGGTTTGCGAGCTATTGCACAGGAGCTGGGTTTATCCTGTGCGCACCCAACAAAGGGTAGCGGCTGCAGGTTCCCATGTCATCAAAAAAAAAAAAGGCGTTAAGCCCTGAACCAAGGCGTAAATCTTGTTGAGCGCTTCGCCTAGCTCAGCAGGCGCTTCAATGTTGTCATTAAGGCTCTAAGGCATGCTTTTTCCTTGCCAATGAGCATAACAGTGAAGAAACGACACTAAGCAATTGATATTTCACTTTATCGTATTTTTCTCCAATTACTTTGCCTATATATTTGTTATTCATGCTTATAATTATTAGTCTTGGACTATACATACATATTTGTATTTTTTCCTCCATTTGCGCCTTTCATCATTAAAGCTCACACTTTATTTTGACTTTTCACCTAAAGGCCCAACGGACCTTAGAATTTTTTTGCACTTTTCGTCTTTGATAACACTGGTTCAAATTACATCCTATATATTCATTAGAAGGTTATAGGGAACCTTCTTTCATATGTACAACATCCACAAACCCACATTGAACATATTTTCCAATAGCATGACATGCATGCCTCCTTCACCAAATTGGCCCTTCAAAAGTTGAGTTCCAAGAAGCTACATTAAATGTAGATGCACATGCTTCATAATATGTTTCCAACCCATTCAAAATTACTTATATAGCTTGAATAATCCAAGTTTCTTTCAAACCGTTCGGCCATGAGAATTATTCACTTTTTTCCGGAAAAACTTTTCACTTTATTTCAAAATCAGTGTTTGGTTATAAAATTTCCAAATCCAACTTGGAATTGGATTCCAAATTTAGAAAAGTGCTCCAAAACCTGTCCTCCAACTCCATCTTCATAAGTTCCAAATAAAGTGCTCTCTTCTCTCCTTTGCAAAAAGTATAACCAAACACAATTCTAACTTCACAAGTTCCAAATAAAGTGAAAAATATTTGGAAGTTATGGCCAAACGCCTACTAAGTATCTGAAGATCCAATTAAGCACAGATACACATACAATATACATAAAGTTGAATATTATAGATGGAAATCAAACAGTTTGACCCCCTACATAGCATAAACACACACACACAAAAACAGAAAAACAAAGGGAAAAAGAGTGGGTTGCTCACCAGACAAGGGAATGGAAAGAATGTCACCCTCCTTAATAGAAGGACCACCCAATGCATTAACATTCATAAGGTCAGTAAGAGTGGTAGAATACCTAGCAGCAAGCCCTGCAAGAGTATCCACAGGTCTAACAACATATGACATATAAATAGCAGGAAGATTATTATCAGTCCCATTAAAGCAAGTGCAAGGAAGTGGAATCCAAAGATTAGTCCCAACATTTAACACTGAAGGGTCAGGACCAACAGCATTAGGATTCCCCTCCTTGATCTGGTCAGCAGAAACAAGACTACCATAGATAGTATCAGCAATTAAAGACAAAGTATCTGAAGGTCTACTCTTGTAATGAACAAAAGCAGACTTAAAGATCCCATCAACACAAGAGCATTTAACAGGTACTTTAAGGAAGAGTTTAGCTGGAAGTATGTGGTTTTCAACATCTGGATATGAGATGTCTATAGCATTTGTAGTTAGAAGAGAGATTGGGTCTGTTTCAAAAAGTGAAGCAACTTCAGAAACTTTAAGGTCAGTGTAAAGAGAGTAACCAAGAAGAGATGAACAAGTGTCAGAGTTGGAACATGGCTCGATGGTGGATTTTGAGGTTGTTGGATAGATGAAGTTCAAGCTCAACAGTAGGAACAAGAAATGTAGCATTTTTTCAAGATACCCTTTTTCCCTCTTACCTCACTACACTACTTTTCTTGGTTCCACAGCAAGAAGTTGCAGAAACACAACAACAACAACAACAACAACAAAAAGGATTCTTTTCTGTTTTAGTAGAAAAAATGGGAGGATTTGGGGTTTGAGAGAGTGAAGACAGTAAAGGGTTTTCTTGAATAGTGGGGTGGGGTGGTGACGAGGGGGTGGGGTAGCCTGGGGGGTGTTTTTTGGTAAGGGGAGAAAGGAAAGTATAGTTTTTATTTGAAAGAAAGTGAGGCAAAGTGAGGTTTGTAACGTGGGAAAAGCCAATGGTGGAGACAAAGGTGTAGCATAAAGTGTGCGCGGGTTAATCTAGACAGACATTAATCAGAATCTTGGTCCTTGGGTTTTCTTACCATTTCTTGCTTTGACTATTTTACCCTTCGTGTGTTTTGGTACTTATCACTTAGGGCTCGTTTGGCTGGGAATAAGCTATCCGCGGATTAATTATTTCGGGATTAATTATCTCATGATTGTTATCCCAACCAAAAATGGGATAACTCATCCCAAATTTAATTCCAGAATTAATTATTCCTTATCTCTCATACGAAACGAGCCCTTATACTTTCTCAATTTTTGTCTTACAAGGAAAAAGCACTCTCTCCGTCTCAATTTAAGTGTCTTAGTTTGATTATGTATGGAATTTAAGAAATAAAGAGTGACTTTTGAATTTTGTGGTTTTAAATTAAAAATGTGTATAATTTGAATCTTGTAGTTATAAACTCGTCATGAAGAATGTTTGAATTGTCAACTTATTATATATAAAAAGAGGTACTCGTTTTGAGACAAATAAAAAAAGAAAATAAGATACTTAAATGGAAACGGATGGACTAGTGTACAGCTTATGGTATTCCTTTCTTTGTTAGAAATCTGCATTCCATAACTTTTATGTATAAAAAATTAATGGAATGATATTTTGGATTATAATTAAATAAAGTCACAGAATACGTGATCTAGGGATGCTACTTCAGTCTTTCAAGGACTAATATTTTAGAGATCGCAATTTAAAATGAATTAACTTATTAAAAATCTTTCATGATCCAAATTAGATGATGGACTTAACTTCGTCAAGTTGGATCCTTATCAAAATTCTGGAGTTTAGATTTCATAGGGCTACATTGCTTCTAATTTTAAAATTTCCTAATATGAAGCTACATATATCAACAGTGCTTCTTAAGAAAAATATCACCCGTACGATTCATGGGGTGTAATCTAAGTGTATATCGCTATTTATCAAGTACATTATGAAATCTAACTTAGGTAACTCATGATCTCCCGTTAAAGTAATTCAATAAAATTAAACTAGTTCACCAACTAGATTGACCCCGAAGGATAAAGAGAAGGGTAAGTAGTGAATATTGACAAGTGACAACTTATGAGGACTTAATGCAATTATACAAGAAAGAGAGGGGCCACTTTGGGTAATCGAAGATCCACGCTGTAATCAATTGAAAAAAGAACACCTGAGAGCTCTTTGTGGCCCACTCCTTATTTACCGCGTTTGGTTTCCTTCGGTTCGGAATCTGCTAAGAATTTGGGGTCACTGAGTACCGGTTAGAGTTGTGTATGTATAAGTAACCAATGCCCTACTCAATTTAGTTTGATCATGTGTTCCTTCAGTTAATATTAGATATATTTTAAAAATTATATAATATACCGAGTTTAATCGGGTGACCATGTGCTCTCGTGATCCATTTTTAATGGGTAGATTCGCCCCTGGTATTAGTAATATATGTATTGATATCAGAGAATTGATGTGTTATTTTATGCAAAGTTTAGTTATTTATGTCTTAGTTATTTCACTCAATAATCATAGATTCCTTCATAATTATACATGTATTAGTTGTGCGGGTTTCTAAATTACAAACCAAACATCGTATAAATTTTATATATAAATAACTTACTTCCTAACCAGCTACCAAATGCGATATTCGTTAGTAATCTTGTTCAAACCCAGTAAATCGTAAACTGGAAAAGACATATATGTAAGAAAATATCTCAGACCACATAATTTATTGTGTGTTCTTAAGGCACATCATTCGATTAAAGCTGAAATCGAGCCGAGCTACGATAGCCGAGGGAGACTCTCTTCTAGAAGAAGTGTTTCTATGTATAAGCACACAAGTTTTGCTTTTCCTCACTAACTAGGAATAAAGTTCACTTGTAAAAAATAACTTTTTCAAATTGCAATTCCCTGTTTTCTATTTCTCAATATTTCCCAAATCAAAAAATTGCGTGGACTTCCCTTCATATGGACTAGTCTTTAATCTTTTCCCCTCAATTCGTTGGTCTTTAATTTTCGCAAGGCATAGGTTGGTTTCTATGAACCTATGCTTATTCGACCGAAGTTACATTGAATCTGTGCCTTGTCCGGCAAAGGTTCGTGAAAATGAAATTCTGCCTTAATTTCGCAACTATGCCTATAGGCATAGGTTCTATGTAGTTTCATAGAAACCTTTGTCGTGTCCGGCATAGTTTCTATGTAACTACATAGCGAATAGGTATAATTTCATAACAACTTATGCATTGCGATTTTTTTTTAACTCTGTTGGTGTAACAACCTGATATTTTACGAGTGAATTTTAGAGTTAACTCTTTAAGTATGGCTTACTTAAGTGGGTAAGTACAAATTACATGTGTATTTATATGTTTACAGTTAAGAGTCATTTATAAGTATAATAAGGTATGAGATGAATTATTAGTTTACTTGGTCAGAGGGTTAAAGGATTATTTAGTTAAGGGAAAATTTTTAATTATTAATAAATGGTAAGAGTAATGGGCTAAGCCCACCATCCCTGCTATTCACTTAATTGGCCTTAGAAATACATTTTTTTGCGCGGATTGCCCTTCTTTTGGGGTGGTCTTTAAATTTTGCCCTTTAAATTTGTGGTCTTTAAATTTTGCCCCTCATATTTGTGGTCTTTAAGTTTTGCCCTTTGCTTGGAAAGGTGGGCGAATACATGAAGTTCTGGGTTCGAACCCCCGCTCAGGCATAAAATAAAAAAATAATTTCGCCAGGCAGGACTGGGGGAGTGTATGCCGGATCCAGCATACAATCTTTACGGAAAAGCTAAAGTTATGCCGGATCCGGCATAACTAAAAGTCTGCCCTATAAGGCAGAATTTTTCCTAAGACATAGTTTAGTTAAGGTATAACAAAATTATGCCCCATAAGGCAAGAACTTTTCTTAAGGCATAAACTTTGCCTTATAAGGCAAAGTTTAAGTTATGCCTTAAGGAAAAGTTCCGCATTATGGGCATACTTTTAGTTATGTCTTTGGAGCACACTTTTTAGTTAAGGCATAACTAAAAATTTACCTTGAAAAGTAAAAAATAAAATAAAATATATATATATATATATATGCTTCAAGGCAAAGTCTGCCGGAGGGGGCAGACTTTTAGTTAAACACAACTAAAAGTCTGCCCCCTCCGACAGACTTCTAGTTAAACACAACTAAAAGTCTGCCGGAGGGGGCATAGCAAAATTTAAACTTTGTCTTATAAGGCAAACTTTTAGTTATGCCTTAAGTAAAACTTACACCTTATGGGGCATACTTTTAGTTATGTTTTATGGGGCACACTTTTAGTTAAGGCATTACTAAAAGTTTACCTTGAAAAGTTAAAAAAAAAATACGTATATATGTTTCAAGGCAAAGTCTGCCCCCTCCGGCAGATTTTTAGTTAAACATGACTAAAAGTCTGCCAGAGGGGGCAGAGCGAAATTTAAACTCTGCTTTACAAATTTTTTTAAAATTTTTGACTGAGCGGGGGTTCGAACCCGAAACCAATGGGTTTTAGCCGAATGGAAAAATTTAAAGACCACAAATATGAGGGGCAAAATTTAAATACCACCCCAAAAAAAGGGCAATTCTGCGAATTGCCCTTAGAAATATGTGGTGAATAGAGGAAACTATTCATTCTAGAGAGAAAAAGAAAAGTAAATGCTACGAGGGGAAAACAGGAAGCATCATACGAGAGAATTAGCATCGTGAGGGCGAGGAAGAGTAGAATTCCCAACAATCATATTCAGGTACTACACTTCATTCATTCCGAACAATCACATTCAGGTACTACACTTCATTCCTTCCATAGCTATGTTTCATTAATGGATCTAGAATGGGTAGTGCCTACAGTTAATTCCTTGTAGAATAATGCCAAAAAAAAAAAAAAAAAAACATCCTGAGGGGACAAAATGATTGCGGAAGCCATGAATGTGTTTATTGGGCTTTGGTAATAGAAATACTATTTAACAATGAACAATACCTTTTAGATTGCATTCTTTTTAAACTTAGGGAATTAGTTTGGCATCTGCAAATATTATTGAATTAGTATTATAAGGCATGGACCATATAACTCACGTATTGGGACATGAATGGTTAATGAAATTGGATCCCTATCATATCTTGCCGAGAAACGTTCTTAGAACAATTGAGTTTTTGACTATGTCGGTGATTAAAAGGGTTAGTTGACTAATAGCAGGACAGTTATCGGACTTTGAATCCGAGGTATTTTATAATAATAATGGGATTAGTTTTCCTAGACTAATTTTGAACCCATTATTTATCTTATTAAATAGATTGAGGCTATTGGAGATGGTTTGAAGAGAATTTGACATTTCAAAGACCCATTAGATCATGGCGGCCTCTTCTTCTTTAGTTGACTTAGTAGTATTCCGAGCTACGTCTCGTACTTTTATATTCAGACTAGTAGTTCCATGACTTAGACATTTTTATGGGGTTTATGGGCAAGACTCAGTATTTGTATTTCGCTTCCGCACTTTTCTTTATATTATGAGACTTTGCGTATTATTTATATTATTCGTTAATTTTCGCATGATTTGCTTAGAGGGTTCACCTTATGGGTAGAAGCTCGTCAGGTGCCCGGTCACGGCCTAAGTGTCAGATTTGGGTCGTGACAGTTGGGGTTCGAACCCAGGATCCAAATGTCAAGGATATTTTTAGCCACGTTTTTGTTACTTAAAGTACTAAAGAATAAAAATTAAAGACCGACAATTTGAGGGGCAAAAATTAAAGATCACCCCCGAATAGGGGCATTCGTGTACACTTCATCTTTAAAGTCCAACAATTTAATGGTCTTTAAAGAAGCCCAACAATATTACTTATACAAAATTTAATACTTGCATAACTCGCTTCTAAACGATTAAACCAGCTGCCAAACAACAATACTCCCTCCGGATCGAAAATAGAGTCCACTCAGTCATTTGCACACCTCTTAAGAAACAACTCATTCCAAGAAAAAAAATATGTAAATTGACTAAACTACCCCTAATTAAATAGGCATTAAGATCCGATCACGTAACACTTAATAGGGATAAATCTGAAAAGATAAAATTTATTGTTTCTTGATTGAATAAGTGTACATTTTTTTTTACCCAAAAAATAGGCTAAATGAACTTTTTTTTATTTTTTATTTTTTATCCTAGGGGAGTAGTTTTTTGTGGCAGCCATATGTTTTCGAAACCCCTACTTTAATCCAAATCAAATGCTCCATAGACCAGGAGACAGCAGAAAATCCATGAGTCCATGCTCATATTATGACCACTTCAAATTCCCAGATGGGCAGACTTCACAGGTTTTTTTTGTTTTTTTTTTCTTTAATTTTCCTCTTCATGCCAACAAAAAAGGGCTTTTAATAACTATTGGCAAAAGATTTTGTCTGCTGAGTTAGCTAATTATTGCATTATCAACTTATAATTCTCAGTTTTCTTAAGACAATTACACAAGGACCGGAATCTGTTTTCCGATTATGATTTTTTAAAATTACTTATATATAGTGAAACTCACGACATTTGCAAATAACAAATGAAAGTTGGTAAAGGAACTTGTACATGTTGAGGAATAATGAAAACACGGTAATTGAACTGAACTGAACTGAACTGCAGTAAGTGTTTAATTGAATAAAAGAGAAAGACTTAAAAGCGAGTAATAAGGCGTGACTGGTTGATGAGAAAATGAGAAAAATGACTTCTTTTGTGGGGCAGAGAAAACAACTTTTTTAAGTGGCATTTCACGTTGATCTCTTTTTGGCGAAGGCTCAAATATGTTCCTAACCTTTGCGAAATTGCACACATATACCCGTCGTTAAAAGCTTGGCTCGAGTATGCCCCAACGTTTTTTTTTGCACCAAATCTGCCCTTATACTAACGGTGCCCACAAAAATCGGGTCCCCTTTTTTTTTTACCCGTACCCGAGCCCCGCCCGAACCCAACAAATTAATACCCATTCTCAGTTTTTTTCTCTCATTTCACTCTCTCTTCTTCACCTCCTGTTCAATGGAGACCGACCCGTCGTATTAGCTAAGGTCTGAGTTGCTGTTTGATCGGAGAAGGGTCGTCGTTGTTGTTTTCCGGTCGTATTAGCTAAAGTCTGAGTTTTTATTTCATCTATTTATCATTTTGTATGCTAGTTAGGGTTTTTCTGAACTGCTTGTGAGTGGATTAAGTTAGGGTTTTATATAGTAAGAGAGATTCTAGTATTTTATTGTGTTTTTAGGCATCTATTTCTGATTTAAATATGCCCGTTAGTGTTTTTTTCTAGTGTTTGTGTGTGGGTTCAGTTAGGGTTTTATGTAGTAATTGAGATTCGAGTATTTTATTCTTGTTTATAGTTGTTTGTGTACGTTTAAAGTTGATTTTTTTTAGGTTGTTGTGGTTCATAATCAAGTAAAGTATTCCTCTTTTAGCTGTTTGTGTACCTTTATATACTAAAGAACAAATATTTGGTCATTAAAGGTGTGTTTTTTTAGCTGGTGTGGTCCTTTAAAGGTGGTGATGTTTTGGTAGTTGGGAACACTTTGTCTGGTTTTGATGTTTTATGGCTTTATTTACTGATGTGGTCCCCCATTTGTGTCCGCTTTTTCTATTGTTTTCATGTGCTGTCCGTGAAGATGATTGAGAAAGTGGATCTGGTCTTCCACTATGGGGTAATTGGATCTTTTCACATGACATAGTCTATAATAGGAAGTTGATGCACACTTTGGCTGGTTGTGAAGCTTGTATGATTACTTATAAATCTGTTTGTGAAGAATTTACAAAACATTGTGGGTTTAGAGTTGCTAAGCAGCTTCTAGTGACTGGCCCCTCCGGGAGGTATTACTTGGTTACTGCTGATGAGGGTATAAGGACTCTACAATGCTTATTCTCTAAAGAATTCAAGGATATTAACTTCTTTGCTGTTGATGCATCTGAACTAAAGGTTTTTGCTCGAAATATCACTCACCACACAGAAACCTTTTCCATAGACTTTGATGTAGCCTCTGAATGTGATGAAGAAAAATCAGATGATTCTTCTGAATCTGATTCTGCAGATAATGAAGTGTCAGTGAAATAAAAAAAGAGGGTTGTAACTGATAAGTTGGAACAGTTTCAAGAGTTAGAGATAGGTATGACTTTCAAGGATGTTTATGAAGCTAGATCTGCAGTTAACTTTTATGCACTGGTCAATAAGAGAGGGTTGGTTTTAAAAAAAAAAACAGATAGAACTAGGGCTAGTTACAAATGTCAGGAGGGTTGCCCCTTTAGGTTGTATATCTCAACAGATAACAAAAAAAATAGTACTTGCTTGAGCATTAAGACCTTTATTGATAAACACACATGTCAACCAGCTTTCAAGAATCCTAGGGCTGATCAGAATACTTTAGCTCAGTTGTTTAAGAAAAAGGTTCAATGCAATCCTAAGTACAAGGTGAAAGACTTGAGAGGGGAGTTGGAGAATAATTTTGATTTAAATGTGACTAAGGCTAAGCTCAAAAGGGCCAAGTTGTTAACTCTTCAGAAGTTAGAGGGCAGTTTTGTTGATGATTACAAGAAACTTGAGGCTTATGGGCAAGAAGTTAGACAATCTAATCCTGGCACTGATGTTGTGATAAATATATCAAGAAGTGCTCTTGAAGAAGGTAAAAGAAAATTTTTGAGGATGTACATATGCTTCAATGCATTAAAGAAGGGTTGGAAAGGTGGGTTGAGACCATTGATAGGAGTTGATGGTACATTTCTGAAGGGTAGATATAAGGGTCAGATGTTAGTGGCCCTTGCTCAAGACTCCATGAACTAATTTTATCCCCTTGCTTGGGCTGTGGTATACAAAGAAACAACCATGACTTGGACTTGGTTTTTTGAGTGTTTGAAGATGTCTTTGGAACTAAAAGATGGACTAGGGGTGACTTTCATCTCAGATATGCAAAAGGTAACATTTTCAGTTTTTTGAGTGTTTTCCTTTTGATTTAGTATCAAATTATTCACTGTGTGTTTCTGTTTTTGTCATAGGGATTGGTTGATGCTGTGAAGCATACATTGCCTAACTCACACCATAGATACTGTGTGAGACACATTGAGGCCAATTGGCAAAAGAAGTGGAGAAGTGGACAAATGAAGAAGTTGATGTGGTGGTGTGCTTGGAGCACTTATGAAGAAGATTTCAAAGACCAACTCAAAAAGTTGGGTGAATTATCCAAGGAAGATAATTATTCTGCTGCCAAGGATTTGTTACACTATCCTCCGCAATCTTGGTGTAGAGCATATTTAGACACTAAGTGTAAAAACATGATGGTTGACAATAATTTCACTGAGTCATTTAATTCATGGATTCTTGAAGCTAGAAGAATTCCAATCATTAGGATGCTGGAGGAAATTAGGACAAAGGTTATGAGGTTGTTGGTTAAAAATGAAGATGAAATCAGGAAATGGGATGTGACTTTAGTCCAGAATCTCTGAAGTTGTATAATGACTACAGGGCAATTGCTCACTACTGCAAGGTTGAGTATAATGGTGACTATGGCTACGAAATATCTGAAGGTGAAGATAGGCATATTGTTGATCTTTCACAGAAAAGATGCACATGTAGAGTTTGGAAATTATCTGGAATCCCTTGCCCCCATGCTATCAAAGCTATCCTGTATGACAAGGTATCAAATTAGTGTAATGCAAGTTTTTTGTTTTTGGTTTAGAAGTTTTTTCTAGTTAACTACTTGGTAGTATTTATATGTTTTGAAGGGTGAACATATGGATGAAATGCACTGGTTCTACAGCAAGGAGGCATATTCCTTGACTTACAAGAACAAGTTGCAACCTGTTAGAGGACAACAGTTCTGGAAGATTACTGAAGCTCAAGCCATGGAACCATCTGATATTGCCAAGACTGTGGGCAGGCCTAAAGAGAGAAGAAATAGAGAACCTGATGAAGCAAGGAAAAGGAAGGGAGAGTGGAGTCTATCAAGAAGGGGATTGGTTATGACATGCAGCAAATGTGGTGGAGAGAACCATAATGCTAGAGGCTGTTTCAAGGTGGTAAGACAGTCTTTTAATTTCTCCATTCAGAATTTATTCATGTAAAATTCTTAAACATTTATCCTTTGTTAACAACAAAAGGTTGATAAAACAAAGCAAAAGGGTGCCTAAAACATTGCATCATCCTCCACACAACCCGAAGCTCAAGACTTTGATGACTGGTTGGAAGATTTCTTCCACACTGATGCTGCAACTGAAGATATGACACAAGACTCTTCTCAAGCCACCACACAACAATCACAAGCCTATGGTCCAGATATTGGCCATGAGGAAGATCCAGTGCTGCGGCCCTTACTTATCTCTGAGTCACAAACAATACTGAAGGCAAGAAAGCTGCAAGTGAGGCCACCAACTGGTAGAAGAAGAATTCAGTTTATTGAAGGTGCTGATGGAGTGTCAATGCCCACAGACTTGCCATATTCACCAACTAAAACAACTTGGGGAGGCAATGCGGCACTTACACCCAGGCAGCTTGAAACTCAAGCAAGAAGAAAGAGGAAGAAGATTGGATCAAAAGGGAATGCAGCTGCTGTAGCAGATTCTGGAGTATAACATGTGTTGCAACTTTTTGGTTACCTTTTTGGACAAGTGTTTAATGATGGTTGATGGACAACCTTTAAGCTTATCTTAGCTTATCTTAGCTGCTGTAGCAGATTGTTTTTTTGTGAATTCATTGACACATTTGACATGTCGACTGTTGACATGTGAATGTGATTATGAATTTCAGGTTAAATGTGAATGTGAATATGAATTTCAGTTGACTGTTACTGTTGACATGTGGATGTGAATGTGATTATGAAAGTGGATGCGAATGTGAATGTGAATATGAATATCAGTGGCCAATGTCTTGGTACTTTGAACCTTTATGGATGTATGTTGCCAAGACCGTGTAGATAGGGACATTTATGTGGTCAAACCATTAAATAGTTGGTTGGAGGGTTAGATGTTGGCAATTACTCATTTATTTGGTGAAGGTAATAACTCACAATGCACTATAAATTAGTGGGCCTTGCTCAGATTTGTTAACACACCCCACAAAATTCATTTTGTCTCTCGCATTCTAGGCAGCCCTATCTCCAACAAAAATGACCAACATTCTAGTGACGTTTGACAAAAAATTAACCAAATCGTACGTTGAAAATGACGATTTCATCTTTCCTCCTGATGCTTTTCAATTTCTACCAAGATAAAACCGCGAAGCAGTCGTGCTTTACAACGGTGGCGCATACTACATGAAGTACAAGGTTGGCAGATACAAGCGCTTATGTAAAGGCTGGAAAAAATTTCTCGACGCTAACGACCTGACAATAGGGATCAAACTTTCATTACATTCCAAACGTCAAAAGAGTTGCAACGAAACCATGACATAAGATTACCTAACATCAAAAACACTTGTAACGAAAACATTACCTAACACTAGCAACGAAACCATTGCATCGCATTGCATCTAAATAGCAGAACTACTAAAGCCACAAACCAAATGTTCCAACCCTTACATTAGATCAATTTTTCAAATCTTCCCTCATAACATGTAACTAAACACAAAGCAACACAATAATACAACATAAAATTTTATCGACAAATTCCAAACACTTCCGCCAATACAAGAAGCATCAACCACGTCCACTACTTCTTTAAAATCTTCATTATCAATAGAAGAAGCCTCAAGCTCATGCACAACGTCTTTAAAAGTCACATTATCAATAGTTGAAGAATTGGCCTCAAGTTCATCAACAATTTCCTTAAAATCATCATTATGAATTGTTGAAGAGTTCGCCTCAAGTTCATCCACAATTTCCTTCAAAGCTTCAAGTTGAAGAAACTCAACTTTATCCTTCAAAAACTTGTTTTCACTCCTCAAAATATTGTTTTCACTAAGGAGAGCATCCTTTTCACATTTCAATTTGTTGATCACTTGGATAGCTCTTGTTGAATTTTTTTTGTCTTCCCATACCCAGTATCCACAAGATAATGCCTTCGACAAACAGAAAATTAACGGCAAAATAAAAAAAAATGAAAATTAACCACAAAACAAATTACACCATGAAAAAGAAAAGAGCTAGCTTACATCGGGCTTATGGCACCTGAAAAAGCGTCTACCGGGGTTATTTGGAGTCCACGAAGTCAAATGGAGTGCAGCAACTCCACAACCACAAACCCGACCAGTTGACGAGCTCGAATTTTCAGACATTTCAAGAGCAATAATGAACAAAATCAAAAAATAAAGCTAAACTAGTTAAAATATCATTCAATCTAAGAGGAATTTACAACCCTAATTTTTTGGTGAAATGGGTCGGTCTCCATTGAAGAGGAGGTGAAGAAGAGAGAGTGAAATGAGAGAAAAAGGCTGAGAATGGGTATTAATTTGTTGGGTTCGGGCGGGGCTCGGGTACGGGTCAAAAAAAAGAGGGGGACCCGATTTTTGGGCACCGTTAGTATAAGGGCAGATTTGGTGCAAATAAATCGTTGGGGGCATACTCGAGCCAAGCTTTTAACGACGGGTATATGTGTGCAATTTCGCAAAGGTTAGGGGCATATTTGAGCCTTCGCCGATCTCTTTTTCACCCCTACTCCTGTCCCATCACATACAGGGGCATATGTAGCCTTGATGGCGGGGGTTCAATAATCAATAGAACCCCCAACTTTCGAAACAAAGCATAAATTTATGTGTAAAAAGAAAAATTACAATAAGTAGTAGACATGAACCCATAACTTATAAAATATAAGGAGTTCAACTAAGAATCTTAAAAGGTTGAACCCATAAAGTTTAAATCATGGATCCGTCTCTGATCATATATATAGTGTTTGCGTAGATTATGTATAAATGCTTTTGGATAATATTCTTTATTTACTAATTACCAAATACTAAAAAATAAGTAAGAAAACCACTTATTTTTCATTTTCCGTGAAAACATTTTCCTTCCTTACCAAATACACGCTAATTCCCCATAATGTGATTTCAGATAATCTTGCCTGTGTGTGGATAAATACATGTCTACCTTGATATGATGTTTTCACTTTTGGCCTATGATTTAGTAATTATGTTGAAATTGACTGCATTTTGGGTATGATAGCATAATGTAATGTTATTTAAGTAAGCATGATTTACTTATTATGAGATATTTACACACTTACTATGTTGAATTATGCGCTTACAGTTTAAAATATATTTTTGACGAGCTCAAAATAATACCAGTTGATCTTTGTTTGGTGGGATATTATCACACAAGTGTAACGATATTAAATTGTGATCCTCTATTCAGATTCAGCTAGCACCCCTAACATACAAAGGTTATGTAAGGCTCCTATGAAGTATGTGGTGGTCAAAAATGACACGCACCTGAAACTAACTTAGCCTGGCTGAAAGAGTGTGACTCGGACATACGATTGCCCGGAGATGGCCCCCACTCCATGGACCAAGCATTAAATTTGCTCGTCCCTCAGTCGTACCATAATCTACAACCCCATACAAAGGAGACGAGGGCCATAACCTGCATACCAACCCCCGCAGGCAGAGCATCCATCCTATGAGCGATGTTACGGATCCGTCTAACTGTCTTTGATCAAGTCTTAAGGGATAGAACACACATCTAACCAGCTTCCTCAGTAGTCTTTGCGAGGATCGGGTAGACGATATTATAGTCGATGTAGTTTAGAAGACTAACCGAAGCCTTGAACCCCAAGCACCCTAACGACTATAAATGTAAGCAAGCTTCAAGGAATTGAATCCCAACCAAGTCTACTGTACACTTAGTCTTTCACTATCTATTTTTTCTCTCACGAGATCGTATTTCCTTTTTTGAAAAAGCATTACACTTTGTTCTTTGAGAGCTCCAACTTATATTTTGATAGTTTGTACCCACGACATTCCCTATGAAACGATCCCTAGTGTTAAATTTAATTCTCTAACTCGTGAACATTACGTCGTACCTAACAAATTCAAAGGATATCAATAAGACTTCTATGCTTTTTCTTTCCATTTCGTTATTATCTACCATTTACTTATTGTTCGTACTTACTTCCGCTATAGGCCTCGTTCCTTAACCTTAGGTTTTTTTTAATATAATTTCGTTAATTTTTTTTCGTGCTTTTTGTTTCTCAGCGCTAAAATGACATACGCTTTTCTAACATCTTTGTCCCCTGAGCACATCAAAATCGACATAGAAGTGGTGGAGGAAAAACTAAAAGACCTCCAAACTTTCTTCAAGCTCCAAAATGACGAGACGGAGAAGCAAAGGCTAGCTAAGGCAGAATTGATGTTGAAAATACTCGAATAGTCTAACATCCTAAAGTAGCAAAACTCGAAACTCTAACAAAAGATCCAGACCCTGACAAGACCAACTGTGCAGTAGCGACTAGCGGAGGTCCATGACTTTACTATATATCCTGACGGCCAACGGGGTGCGAGGCACACGAGAGGCAAGATCCAACCACAGCAATGGCCTAACCAAATGTGTGGCTCGTAAGCCACGCCCCATGAATATCCTCCATACGAGAATCCTCGGCAAATTTGAGGAATTGGAGGCATGACTAGAATGCTTTCTTATCGTGCCACCTCCTAAAAAGAAGATGTCAGTCCATAGCTATGCGGAAGGACCATTCAGGATCCAATAGCTACCACCGCATTGTCACCAAAGTTCGTTCTGCCAAAGATGAAACAATAAGAAGGAATAACGGACCTGATTGATCATGTGGCTTAATATCAACAACGAATGATAACCTTAGACATCCCAATGCAAGCAAATGAGGTGTCTATGTGCAAAGAGTTCAGATCCAATCTGCGAGGACCACCTTGGATTAGGACATAATTTTGCCTCTGAGACCCATAGGTTCCTTTGCAACATTGATGGATACTTTCCTCACCCAATTCACCAACAGCAAGAAAAGACCTTTGGAGTTGGACCACATCGTCCAATGCCCCAATGAGTTGATCAGGGAATAATGAAATGGTTCACTCAAGAAAAGATTTATATTCCCACCTGTTGTGATGAACAAAGCATTTACAATCCTTCAGACGTATTGTAAAGACGAAACTCTGTATAAAGAATTGACAATTGGGCACTGGCGGTGCTTCAAATATATGATAAGCAAAGCGAAAGAAGTAAGCAGGTTGTAGAAGGGCTCGTTATTCAAAGAACGACAGAGTAGAACCCAAGAAAGGCCACCCATGCCCAACTTCGTGAGAAGACCATCATACAGGAGGAGAAGCGAGCCATATCCAACCAAAAATTGGCTCCAGGTCGTTGTTGCGCTGCCTCTAATTAAGTTTGCAAACTTGAACCTTACAATTATTTAATTTTAGTGGTCAAAATGTTGGTACAGTTTAAACAAAATGTTAGGAATATGAAGTTCAACTCCACATCTTTTTAGTTAATGTGTTCAATTGAACATTTCTTAAATGGTGGTTCGTTAGTTTGTTTTGGGGAGGAGAGAATGGAGTGGAACATTTGTCTTTTCGGAGTTTGCAAGACATATTTTTTTCTTGAAATCACACGTGTCGTTATGTTAAGTCATTGACAAATTATTAGTGTGTAAAAAGCCACATGCTTGATTTTGTTTGATATTGTTGGTTGATGAATTCACGAGATATATTTTTATCAATTAATGGTGTTTAATTGATCACATTTAAAATTAAGATGTCTAAATAACATTTGGTGTCAAGTTGGGGGCTATCTATACATTTGGCCTTAAAAAAGGTGGAAGGAACTTTATATAAATTCGCATGGAAAATACAAAATTAGGGTTTAACCCTCGCACTCGGAACCCTTTATATAAAGCAGGAGAGACATAGTAGAATACCTTCTTAAATTGAGAGCAAAGATTAATTAGGATTTTTGAAACCGATTTGTTGTTCTGCCCTGTCCTTTCCTTTTTATGTACTCATACTTTTTATCATGTCATCGCCACTTATGAACCATTTGGAGATTTATTCAATTAGATCTCCTTGCAAAATGGATTCAAGTAAGTTCTACATCTATTCTTTCTCTCATTTTTCTATGTGAGATGTGTGTTGTGTGTGGGCTCATCTGTATCTTTGTCATTTTAAAATTTTTCTTTATTTATAGGAATAAGGCACTATTATCCCCATGAACTATATCTGAAGTTGCTACGACACACTTTACCTTTCCCTGGGTCCTATTACCCCCCTAAATTTATTTAAAACAAAATATTTATTCCCCTAAATGCTGATGCCCACTCTCATATGGGAGAGTGTCAATTTAAAAAAAAAACTGAATTTTCTTTTAAAAAAAAAGATTTTTGAAACCTTTTTTTAAAAAAAAAAAGAGGCTAAAAACATGGATTAAAAAAATGATTTTTAAAACCCATTTTAAAAAAAAAAATGAAAATTTAATATTTTTTAAAACCCGTTTAAAAAATGAAAACATGAATTTTTTTAAAATATGGAAAAACGGATTTTTTTAAAATATGGAAAACTTGATTATATTTTTAAGATGTCTTTAAAAAACTTGATTTTCATGATTTCATTTTCATAGGACACTTTTATTTTTCAAATAAAATCCGGAAAAGTGTTTTTCTTGTCAAAATGTGAAAAAACTGAATTTTTCTAAAATTTTGGAAAAATTAATTATTTTTTTAAAATGTGAAAAACCCGTTTTTAAAACTAAATTTGAAAAACTAGATTTATTTTCATATATAGAAAAAAATAATCAGTTTTTCAGATTTAAAAAATGTCCAAATTTTTTAATAAGAAGACTAAGTTTTCCAGATTTATTTTCTAAAAAGAAACGGATTTTCCATATTTTTTAACAAACAATTCAGTTTTTCATATTTTAAGAAAATACAGATTTTTTAGAAAAAAATTAAGTTTTCCCCTTTTTTATGTTTCTGACTCTCAAAGAGAGTGAAACACACTCTCCTTGCCACGTCAGCATTTAAGGGGGTAAATATTCTGTTTTAAATAAGTTTAGGGGGGTAATGGGACCTAGGAAAAGGTAAGGTGTGTCGTAGCAATTTCGGGTATAATTTAGAATCCACGACTTTTCTAAAACAAAAAAAAAAGTTGAACCAAACTAGTACAAAAAAAAAACATACACACATTAGTAGGTTTCACGCACGAATTTCGTGCGTGAAAGGACCAACCTGCAAAAATGCAGCTTGGGCCTTTCACGCACGAAATTCGTGCGTTAAGGCTCTTCTGTTTTTTTTTTTTTTTGGTGTTACCTTTCAAATCACATTTTTTTTTCATACTTTGGGCAAAGATTAGTCATGTTTCAAAACCCCAAAATATCAATATTTTATATAAAACTTAATATTTTTTTTTTGCGTACAATAATGTCGGCTCATTACATCAAGTTCACCTAAACGTTTGGATCGTCGTTTTAGGGGTTCTAAAGTGCCCCGAAGTAAGTTTTGAAACTTGTCATATTTATAGGGTTTTGATTTAAGTGTTTTATTATATTTGAATGTACAAATATAAATATTTGATTTAATAATAATTCATCCAATACGAGAGGTTTATACTAATTAAAAAATAATTCATTTCATTTAATTACAATACTAATTCAAAGCAATACAATAATAAATTACAATAATAATACAATCTTCAAGTTCTAGAGGCTCTATTGCTTCGAGAAGTGCTTGTACTACCACGGCCTTGTTGCCCACACGAACGCTTGTCATGGCCATATTGCTTCCCCCGCCACATAACTTGTTACCGTTTTTTTCATTCTCTCGAAGCACTTGACAGCATGAGAACACGGCATGTGGTACGTTTGCCACTTACCGCAAGTGCATGTTCTTGTTGCCTCATAAACGGTATGCACGTTTCCACCCTTACCGTTGCGATAACCCGTCCTAACTTCATACACATGTTGAATTGGGTCATACTCGGTCATTTGGTGATGCTCACTTTTTTTTCTATAATGCTCCATATTTTTGAAGGGCTTTGGCATCCATGTCCTGCCGTCGGCTAATATCGCTCTAGCCTGCCTTGTCCTAACAACAAATCGCTGCACAACCTGCTTGAAAGTCATTCTCACCATTGCGGTGACAGGTAGTCCTCGAGCAGATTTCAGCAAGCCATTGAAAGACTCTGAGCTGTTTGTTGTGAGCATGCCCCATCTTTTGCCTCCATCAGCATGAAGCGTCCATTTTTCAACTTCGAGCTTCATCAACCAAACATATGCGGGTTCACTCACTGCCCTGATCAGATCCATTTTTGCAGCCCATTTTCGTTGTTGATGCTCCATCGCAGCCCCCCACATCAATTTGTTTAGAGTGCCATTGTGAAACGTTGATTGCAAATTTGCCTTCAAGTGCCTTAAACAATAGCGATGGTAAACAAAGGGAGGCTGCCACCCCGGTAAATTATCCATATTGTGCAATATGCCTTTATGACGATTAGACAACACGCATATGCCGGTACGATCCTTAATAACATGAGTTTTCAAATGGGTCAAAAAGATGTCCCATGTGTCGTTGCTCTCGTTAGCGGCAATTGCGAAAGCAAGAGGAAATATTGACCCATTGGCATCCATTCCTATTGCAATTAGGAGCTTGATGTCGTAGGCACCATATACATGCGTACCATCTATGGATATCAGTGTTACTATGAATAGGCTGGACTTGAGGGACTTGACCACTCAAAATGTCTCCATAAGAACTAAAGTCCCCATAAGTGATACCATGAATAGGCTGGACTTGAGGGACTTCTTCTCGAGGTATCTTTTCAACATACATCTCAAAAACATTAATGAATACTAAATCATGATATTCTTCTGGCGATCCCAAATAATCACTCAAAGATTCATCATCGTTGATATTGTGCATGCCATAACGCACTACACCGTTTGATATTGTTTGTGGATATCTGCCAGCTATTAAGATTCCAAACTCAATGGGTGTAGTTTTCATTCTTTTGTGGATGTAACTGACTAGTGTTTCATAATTTAAAGTTGTTGGAAATTTAACATGGGCTTTTGGTTTAATACTATAACGAATGGAGTAATTGTCCTCGACGATATCTCCATCCCAAAATAGTGAAACCTTAACAGTTGAAGCATTTTGAGACATTTTTTCTATGAAGTTTGATTTTTTTTTGAATGACTTGTAAGACTTAGAAGTTGATGAGTTTTTCGCTCGTCAAGCCTTCAAGTTAAATAGACCACTCAAAATTGTAATGCGTAGTGTGTTGTCAAATCAACACTTAGATTGCGCATTAAAATGGTGCGCAATACAAGTCGTGTTAAAACGGTCAAATAATGCAGCAACGTATTGTCAAATCAAGGCTTTATGTGTCATAGATTCCTGAAATTATCATGCGTGGTGTTACATTGCGCATTAAAATGGTGCGCAATACAAGTCGTGTTAAAACGGTCAAATAATGCATTGTCAAATCAAGGTGCTGGGGGAGGGAGGCCTTTTCACGCACGAAATTACTGCGTGAAAGGATAAAAGCCTTTCGCGCACAGTTTCTGTGCGTGAAAGGTTAATTTTCCTGACACTTTTAGATGTTAGGCCTCCTGAATTCGTACGTGAAAGGCCCAGGTTACATTTTTGCAAGTTGGCCCTTTCACACACGAATTTCGTGCGTGAAAGGCCCAAGCTGCATTTTTGCAGGTTGGTCCTTTCACGCACGAAATTCGTGCGTGAAACCTACTAATGTGTTTTTTTTTATACTAGTTTGGTTCAACTTTTTTTTTTGTGCTAAAAAAGTCGCGGATTCGTATAGTTTAGGGGGATAGTAGTGCCTTATCCCTTTTATAAATTATAAATAAATGACGCCTCATTGGGTGACAACTGTTTAGGATAAGTTTGAATAAATCAAAATGAATCAAGTAAAACATGAGTCATGATTAACTAGATCGAAATTTGTTGCGTTGAAATTTGTTGGATCAAGTATTGGTCATAGTAAAATCTGCAATAATATATTTTTTATAGGACGGACAACGTACAGTTTATGGGTCAAAATTGTCACATTTAGAGTGCAAAAATAACTGAATCTAACTAAGTTTTGGTGAGTAATTAAAATAAATTGAGCCAATAAATAAGTTATGATATTAACTTTATTTAAAGTTTACTTGAATCAAGATGAATTAAATAATAGATCATAATTCAGTCACCAACTATGTTTTGCGATTGAGTGACTACACTTTGGCTAAAGTTTACAGCTGGATTATTGATATATTGAATCAATTGATGTAAAAAATTGCATAATCACTTTAATTGTTTTTAAAAGGTACAAGCTTATGAATTCTTATTCTTGGTTATAATTGATCAGTTTTTTTTTTATTACCTTCATCAACATATTTTTTATCTTATTTTTCTTTCTTTATGCCATTATTTTTTAATAATTGTGGCATGTGAGTCAACTTGTATGTTTTTTAAGAAAGGACACTTTAAAGCATAAATGGGTCAAGAAAATAAGATATCAGGATTGATATTAAGCTTTGAAATCTCAACTTTCACTAAGTCTTCAAAATTATATATGACAACTCCAAGGTTGATAATTTTGGAGCTTAGTCCTTTTCTGAAATCTTAGGACCTTGATTCAACCTTGAAGCTTATTTTTTCTTCCTTTATGTCATTATCTTTGAATAGTCGTGCCATGTGAGTCAACTTGTATTAGGCTCTGAAGTTTCAACTTTCATCAAGTCTGCAAAAATATAAGTGGCATTTCCAAGGTTGATAATTTTAGAGCCTAATCCTCTCCTGAAATCTTAGTACATTGATTCAACTTTAAAGTTGTTGTTTTTTCTTATTTTTTTTTATGTCATATCTTTGAATAGTTGTGTGACATGTGAGTCAACTTGTATGTTTATCAAGAAAGGGCACTCTAAGGCATAAATGAGTCAAGATAACAAAATTTCAGGATTGGTATTAGGCTCCAAAGCTTCAACTTTCATCAAGTCTCAAAATTATATATGGCATCTCCAAGTGGATGATTTTGGAGCCTAATTCTCTCCTGAAATCTTAGTACCTGATTCAAACTTAAAGTTGTTTTTCTTCATTTATGTCATCATCTTTGAATTGTTGTAACATGTGAGTCAACTTGTATATTTATTAAGAACAAACACTTTAAGGCATAAATGAGTAAAGATAACAATGTTTTAGCATTGGTATTAGACTCTAAAGTTTCAACTTTCACCAAGTCTCCAAAATTATGCATAGCATCTCCAAGGTTGGAAATTTTGGAGCCTAATTCTTTCCTGAAATCTTAGTACCTTGATTCAACTTTAAACTTGTTTTTTCTTTCTTTATGTCATATCTTTGAATAGTTGTGTGGCATGCGAGTCTAACTTGTATGTTTTTCATGAAAGGGAACTTTAAGGCATGAGTGGATCAAGATAACAAGGTTTCAGGGTTGGTATTAGGCTCTGGAGCTTCAATTTTCACTGAGTCTCCAAAATTATATAAGGCATCTCTAATGTTGATAATTTTTTAGCCTAATTCTCTCCTGAAATCTTAGTACCTTGATTCAACCTTAAAGTTGTTTGTTCACTCTTTATGTCATTATCTTTGAATAGTTATGTGACATGTGAGTGAACTTGTATGTTTATCAAGAAATGATACTTTAAGGCATAAATAGGTCTAGATAACAAGGTTTTAGGATTGACATTAGACTCTGAAGTTTCAACTTTCATCAAGTCTCCAAAATTATGTATAGCATCTCCAAGGTTGATAATTTTGGAGCTTAATTCTCTCATGAAATCTTAGTACCTTGATTCAACTTTAAACTTATTTTTTATTTTTTTATGTCATTTTTTTGAATAGTTGTGTGGCATGTGTGTGAGTCAACTTGTATGTTTATCAAACAAGGACACTTTCTGGCATACATGGGTCAAGATAATAAGGTTTCAGGATTGGGAAATTTTTTATGGTGGGTGCGGCACAAGTAGTAGGTGGCAGACAAAACTTGTGTGAGATTCCTCTCAATATTTTACCAAGTGAAATCTTGGGTCCCACTTTCAGAAAAGTGGGTCAGATTCCCTATTTCTCTCTCTGTTTCTTTCCTTTCCATTCGGTTCAGTTGCTTGTTTTTTTCCCCCTTAAACAAATGCTTTACTTATTTATTATTTACTAACAAACTGTTTCTTCCCTTCTTTAATATTTCTATTTACTGAAAGTCCTTATTATTTCTCGCCAAACTCTTCTATTTCTAACATTCTTACACTATAAAATTAATTCGTTCTCTTTGTAATTCCATCATTTTTCAAAAGACATTTAAATCCATCAAATACTCTCCAAAAAAAAAATATAAAGAAAAGAGCACGTTGGTTATCCTGACAAATAATTACATAAAGTTTTGACACTATTTTTATGAAATTCTGAAACAAAAAGAAGTCATAAACGCCTGCATAAAAAATATACACCTTCCGCCTCAATTTATGTAATATTTTTGTTTTTCAAGATTTAAATTAAGTGAACTTTGAAATATTTTAGAATGTTATTTTTTTCATCATATTAAGATGAAAAAAATTTGCAACTAATGGAGTAGTATTTTTCGTAAAGATTTTGAATATTTAAATTTTATGTGTTCACTTTTTAAGGTTCTTAACATTGAACTCATTGGATATCTAAATTATGGGTTTTATCTACTATTTGTTGTAATCTTTTAGTTGATTCTTACATATAAATTTATACTTTACGTTAAAAATACTGAGTTCAAAGGAATTCAACACATTGCGTACAATGGCACTTCGGTGCACTGCGTTAGCATAAGGACTGGAAGGTTACTTTAGTTGATGTTTATACTTGCTCAGATATAACTTATACTTAAGAGTAATTCGAACATTTTTTTTCTTGTCATTATCCTTCTCCTTTTTAAATGACTTTCATTAATTAATTACGAAAATACAAATCTCAAAAAATTAGTAATGCTTTCCATGTCTTAGTGTCTTATTTAAATTTGTACAATTAAATGACTTGTGTTAACAAACTAAAAAGAATAAAAAGTTATGTTTTGTCAAGCTTTAGACAAATGTAGATGAGTAATTAAGGATTGTTAGGGTAAGTTATGGGTGGGGTATTGATAGGGTGACTGGAAGAAGGTGGTGGGTAAAAAGAGAAGGAAAAGTGATAATGGAGTGGGACCTATAATGTACACTTGTCAATTAATGAAACCCTCACACAATTATGACATGACATGCCTCACCCACTATAAATTTTTTCCAGGATTGGTATTAGACTCTGAAGTTTCAACTTTCGCCAAGTCTCAAAAATTATGCATTGCATCTCCAAGGTTGGAAATTTTGGAGCCTAATTCTCTCCTGAAATTTTAGTGCCTTGATTCAACTTTAAACTTGTTTTTTCTTTCTTTATGTCATATCTTTGAATAGTTGTGTGGCATGTGAGTCTAAATTGTATGTTTTTCATGAAAGGACACTTTAAGGCATGAGTGGATCAAGATAACAAGGTTTTAGGATTGGTATTAGGCTCTGGAGCTTCAACTCTCACTAAGTCTCCAAAATTATATATGGCATCTCTAATGTTGATAATTTTGGAGCCTAATTCTCTCCTGAAATCTTAGTACCTTGATTCAACCTTAAGGTTATTTTTTCACTCTTTATGTCATTATCTTTGAATAGTTGTGTGGCATGTGAATGAACTTGTATGTTTATTAAGAAAGGGCACTTTAAGGTCTAGATAACAAGGTTTCAGGATTGGTATTAGACTCTCAAGTTTCAACTTTCACCAAGTCTCCAAAATTATATATGATATCTGGGCTAAGCACCTTTTAATGTGATCACATTAAGAAAGAACGAAGTAGCCAACCTCCCCGAGTATGAGTTTCACAGTGGACAGGATTAGCTACCCTATGCTTACAAGTGCTAACACGCTTAGTTAGGTTGAGCTTGATTTAACTACTTGGTAGCCTCATATACGAGTTGAGCTTGAGTGAGTATAATCAGAGGTCTCACTAACGCACTCAAGATAGGTTGAGCTTGATTGAGCTACTCGATGACCCCACATATGGGTTGAGCTTGAGCGAGCAAAATCAGAGGTCCCGCAACAACTATAGTAAACCCCGTGTGTGTTCCAAAATGCTCATGTACGCAGGGCCACTATGTGTAAATCTTTTACAAAATTAGCTTTAAAAAAATTAATTTAGTTTTCAGCTTTAGATTCAGTTTTTCAGTTCAGTTTCAAACTTAGTTTTCAGCTTTTGTTTCAATCATCAATTTTAGACTAACTTTTCATATTCAGCTTACATCAATGAGCTATCAATTAGGAATATTGTGCGATAAAATGATCATAATGATAATTATGGTTACTCAAATTTTACCTTATTAGTGGGGTTTAATTTTCTACCTTATAATCTCCTCCCCTTTTGTAATTGATTTTTTTTTTTAAGAACAAAAGTATGCAAAAAGACTCTCCTATGTTATGAATTTGCTAGAAAATGTTAAGTTGTATGGAATCTAATCCATCAATTAGCCAGTTAGGAATATTGTGCGATATAATCACCATTAACAATATTATGCGATATAATCACCATTTAACATACTTTATGGTTTCTGACGTATGACCATTCAACTTTTATTTTATTCTACTAAAATTATTAAATTATTTTTTTATAACAAAAAAGTCACTCAACTTGCCTATGTATTATAAAAGCCACTAAACAATCTTTTATAACCAAAAAATAATTCAATTTTCCATAAATATCTAAAAGAATATTTCTTTTATTTTCTCATAGTAATACTTGGTTGTAATAATACTAGGGAAAAGAGTCAAATTTACCCCTGTACTTTGGACTAAGGGGCAAATTTACCCCTAATACTTTAAACTTTTCACCCCTATCCCTACCGTTACCAAACTTTGCAAAAATACCCCCAGCCCTAACGGCATGTTGACTGGCTGCCCAGGTGACTTGCCATGTCAGCCACCTGAGCAGCCGGTCAGCATGCCACGAGGAAAATATTTTTTTTTAAATAAGAAAATATTTTTTTAAAAAAATAAAAAACCGATTTTTTTTAAAGAAATAAAAAAACAAAAAAAGTATTTATATAATTCTTTTTAAAAAGTATGTTTTGTATAGGGACCTATCATCATTTTGTGAGGTACTCACAATCTTTAGCCCAAGGGACCTATCACCATTTTGTCTTCTCTATACCATGATTTTTCTGTACAAATTTACTATGTTTTCTTCATTTTTATAGTAGAATGAATTAAATGTAGGGGAAAAAATTAATGCCTATTAACTAAATATTTGATAAATAATTGAATTCCCTATGAGGAGATATTGAATTTTCGGAAGGATAAAGTACGTATATATACATCATCAACAACAACAACAACCCAGTGAAATCCCACATCGTGGGGTCTGGGGAGGGTAGAGTGTACGCAGACCTTACTCCTACCAAGGTAGGACGGCTGTTTCCGAAAGACCCTCGACTCAATAAAAGCATAAAAAGAAGTCAGATAAAGTTAGATAAGGTTAGGAGATTCAAAGCGATATGAAATGAAATAATGCAAGCGACACAGATAACACAGGATAATCAAAGCACAGGAAATAACAGATAATAGCAGAAATCTGAGCACAAGAAATTATATCGCGATAATGCGACTACTAATAAGAATGGAAAACGAGACTATCTACTAGCCTTCTACCCTAATTTGGGTTCTCCAAACCCTCCTATCTAAGGTCATGTCCTCGGTAAGCTGTAATTGCGCAATGTCGTGTCTAATTACCTCTCCCCAATACTTCTTCGGCCTACCCCTACCTCGTTTGAAACCATCCATGGCCAACCTCTCACACCTCCGCACTGGGGCATCTGTGTCTCTCCTCTTCACATGCCCAAACCATCTCAATCTCGCTTCTCGCATCTTGTCTTCCACCGAGGCCACCCCCACCTTATCTCGAATATGCTCATTCCTAATCCTGTCACTCCTGGTGTGGCCACACATCCATCTCAACATTCTCATCTCGGCAACTTTCATCTTTTGAACGTGAGAGATCTTAACTGGCCAACACTCCGCCCCATACAATATAGTCGGTCTAACCACCACTTTGTAGAACTTGCCCTTAAGTTTTGGTGGCACCTTCTTGTCACATAGCACTCCGGAAGCAAGCCTCCATTTCATCCACCTTTCCCCAATACGATGTGTGACATCATCGTCAATCTCCCCGCTGCCTTGCATAATAGACCCAAGGTACTTGAAACTACTTTTCTTCTGGATGGCCTGGGTACCAAGCCTCACTTCCAATCCAGCCTCCTGAGGTGCTTCACTGAACTTACACTCCAAGTACTCTGTCTTGGTCCTACTCAGCTTAAACCCTTTAGACTCCAGAGTATGTCTCCAACCCTCCAGCTTAGCGTTAACTCCGCTGCGAGTCTTGTCGATCAGGACTATGTCGTCCGCGAAAAGCATACACCATGGCACCTCACCTTGAATTTGGCGTGTCAATCCATCCATCACCAAGGCAAATAAAAACGGACTAAGAGCTGATCCTTGATGCAACCCCATCACAACTGGAAAGTGCTCTGAGTCTCCTCCTGAGTCTCCTCCTACTGTCCTTACCCTGGTTTTGGCTCCCTCATACATGTCCTTGATCACCCTAAAGTACGTATATATACATATTAAGGAGAAATATTTATGAAACGTGACGATAGTTTTCTATTTACAAACATAAAATTACAAATCTTATAAAAAATATACTTTTTAAAAAAGAATTATACAAATAATTTTTTTAATTTTTTTTTATTTCTTTAAAAAATCAGTTTTTTTTTAAAATTATTTTTTAAAATAAAAAATATTTTCCACGTGGCATGCTGACTAGCTGCCCAGGTGGCTGACATGGCAAGCCACCTGGGCAGCCAGTCAGCATGCCGTTAGGGCTGGTGATATTTTTGCAAAGTTTGATAACGGTAAGGATAGGAGTGAAAAGTTTAAAGTATTAGGGGTAAATTTGCCCCTTAGTTCAAAGTACATGGGTAAATTTGACCCTTTCCCCATAATAGCATATTAACTTTGTGATACTTAAATAAATTAAATAAATATTTTTAATTCAAAAAATAATTTAATAAATTAAACATTATATTATAAATTAGTGGTGATCCATAAAATTAAGGTGTCGTTTGGGCATAAAAATTATTCACTTTTTGTTCGGAATTTTTTTCCCACTTTTTTCACTTTTGAGCGTTTGGTAATAAATATTCCGAATACAACTTGAAGTTGTATTCCGGAATACTAAAAACTCAAAAAACTTATTTTAAAAAAAAATCACCTTTTTCACCTTTTTACAACTATATTTTATTAAAAACTACAATTTTAAAAATTATGGCCAAACACAATTTTAAAAATTTCAAAAAAAGTGAATTTGTTTTTGATATCTATGGCCAAACGCCTCCTAAGTGGCCGTTTGACATGAATGATATTTTACCCTTTTCCGGAGTTGAATTCCTGAATCCTCCTAAAGTTGAAAAAACACAAAAAGTTGTTTTCACGTCAAATCAATCACAAAGATTCAATAACTCTAATTTTATATTAGAGACCGAACACAATTTTAATGTCCAAATACTCCTTCCGTTCAAAAAGAGCGTTCACTTAGCCATTCGCATATTCGATAATAAACTATTAACTCCTGAGCAAAAATAAGTTATTTGACTAAACAACCCTTAATTAATAGGTATTGAAATTTAGTCGATAAAATTAATTTTTTGTTGATTTGATCTGCATACTCTTGTTTTACTTAAAAGCACCCTAAAATAAGCGGATCCAAAACAAATCTGGTAGGTTTGATGAAACATAGGAAGACGCGTCAAGTCGGATCTTTCATTTCCTAAGACAGCAAAGAGACCGGGCATTCTTTCTTCTTTTCACTTTCTCTGTTGCATTACTCCTTTCCTATTTTTCTCCAATTTTCCGTTGTGGGGTCTCTCTATAGATGACTCATTTGCTTCTTACCCATCTCCAATTTAGCTAAATTTGGCCTCTATTTATGTACAGACGTGCCTATATTTAGAGAGAAATGGAGGAAGGTGTGTTGTGTGAGTGGACTGTGATTCGATCTCTTTTTGCTATTCTACAATGGTGGGGTTTCAATGTTGCTGTTATTATCATGAACAAATGGATCTTTCAGGTTTCTTTCTTATACCATTCTTGATAATTTATAATCTTGGAATTGGTTTCTTCTATGATCTCATCAGGCTTAAATAATGCTACATTACTTGTTTGTGATCTCAATATAGTTATGTTATATCGTTTTTTTTCTCTTTAAATAACGTAAGAATATATTAAAATGCTATCCCACCAGGCAGAAATTTGTTCTAGATTTGATCCAAAACCTGTAGTAATTCTTCTATATAACTACTACGCCAAGGCTGCACTGGCGGCTCTTGCTAATTCCATTAGTTTTATTCAGGGGTTGTTGCGTTCCAGCTATTAAATGGAGCTGCAACGCTGAGAAGATAGTTGAGATGTGTTGTATGTGTGTGTGTGTATTATATCTATATGATTTTTGGCTGATCTCTTGTATGTTGATGAATTGTGGGGTTTGAATATTTTGTTAGTAAGGCTCTAATTGAGCATTTGAGCCTAACAAACATCAAAATATTACATTTATTGCTTGTTGCTACTTTCAGCCAGTTCCGACTAACCATCCGAATGCCTAATGCCAGGCGCTAGCTCTGGCTTCTCGTTCATTACCATCCTAGTCTGAAGTCTTACGCCAATACTCTCTCTCTCTCTCTCTCTCTCTTCCCTCCCACTATATCTAGCAAATACTGGAACCTTCACTCTCCTCAGGCTTCCTCTCTGATCTAAATCACAATGCCTTGAAAATGATAACAGTCTTATTTTGCGCACCACTGTCAATACTCTCCCACTATTACCTCCCTCCAAATCCCAGTCCCAGTTCTAAGGTTGACAGCATTAGTAGGCACCCATCAATCAGAATTCTGGTCGCTATGCTTGGATTACTCATTGACACAGTAATTGAGTAATTACTTTAGTCCCACTATTACCTCCCTCCAAATCCCAGTCCCAGTTCTAAGGTTGACAGCATTAGTAGGCACCCATCAATCAGAATTCTGGTCGCTATGCTTGGATTACTCATTGACACAGTAATTGAGTAATTACTTTAGTTTATTGTCGGCAAAGAAATTCATGTCTACTTGGTGGAACTTTTCAGCATTTTAGGTTGACATATTTTAGCATGTGCACTTTCTACTTTTTGTTCTTCTTCGAAAGATTGAGCAACATTTTATATGATGGAAAATAACTTCATGTTCCTTCTGAATTATAACTGCAGAGCTGATATTCTGGAAAGAGGGTATGATCATGTTGTACACATGTAATGCTTTCTTGCAATATCTCTTCTTATGGTTGTGTACTCTACTCATCTTTGCAGAAACTGGATTTTACATTTCCTTTGACAGTATCTTGCGTACACTTCATATGCTCAGCTATTGGTGCATATGTGGTAATTAAAGTGCTCAAACTTAAACCACTCATCGTGGTTGATCCCACAGATCAGTGGAGAAGAATTTTTCCCATGTCATTTGTGTTCTGTATCAACATAGTTTTGGGGAATGTAAGCCTGCGATATATTCCTGTCTCTTTTATGCAGACCATAAAGTCATTTACTCCTGCAACAACAGGTAAAGCTTGATCCACAAAGCCCTTCCGAGGCCTCTACCTACCATTTTCAGCCTATATTTGCTTCTAGTAACTGTGTTTGAACAGTGATTTTGCAGTGGCTAGTTTGGAGAAAGAGCTTTGACTGGAGGATCTGGGCTTCTCTGATTCCCATTGTTGGAGGAATTCTGCTTACTTCTGTTACTGAGCTCAGTTTCAACACTTTTGGGTTCTGCGCTGCGTTATTTGGCTGTCTTGCTACTTCTACAAAAACTATTCTAGCAGAATCCTTGCTGCATGGGTACAAATTTGACAGGTTAGTACCTACCGTTTCCTCCCCCTCCTTGTAGGTAACATGTATTCCTCTATCGTGTCAATCAAAAGGAATTGCTTGAGATGTAACAGAACTTTTACCGCTATTCTTTTACCACAAACAAATCAGATGTCAATGGGGATAGTAATTTGCAATCATGCTTGTCCGGAAGTGATTTATCCCCTGCTAATGCGTAGAAACTTGGAGGTCATTTGGTTGGCCACATAAGGGAAAATAATACCCCACCCAAAATTCTGAATAACTAACATGACGTTTAGTTTGCAACATAGCACTCTGTGTTACCAGTGTAATCTCTGCATAACTAATACAATGTTTGGTTTCCTGTATAACTGGGATAACTGCTGTAGTGTTTTGCTTCCAGTATTAGATCTGCTTTACTAATACCTAAAAAACCTATGTATTATATTGCCCCATAAAAAAAACCAAGTATTATATCAAGCGGGATAGAATGTGTGATGAGATACTGTGTATTACCAATATGTGCATAAGAGTATTTGAAGATAAAATTCCCTTAAATTAGCAACTCCAACATAATAGTTTGTGTATTTTTATTATTGGTATTATTAGTTTTCACAGATAACAATCCTTGCAGTATTATTCACCGCATAACAATTTACACGTTATTATTCACCGCATAAACAGTCCTCATATACTATGATCTTGCATAACTAGACTGTCAACCAAACTGCTCCTTCGCGCTTTTGTTTTTCCTAAATACCATATTTTGGATGCTAATCTTTCTACTTCCTTATTCTTGTTTATTTCTAATTAAACTATGGTTCATGAACTATTTAAAAAGAAAAAGAACCATCTTGATTCTTGGATATTAATGCATCCACCTTGCTCTATGTTTCTTATGTATGTTTCGACTAGGTGATATTGAACTATTAAACTGACATTTGCAAAACTATAGCTTCAATCTGATTGTCAGGAATCTTCTGTAATATGCATTGAATCTATTTTCAGTTGTTGATCTGTCTAAACTTTACTCGTGCTATATGTTTTATTTTTATATATAACATATTACTTATTAGCCTACTGTTTGTCGCGAAGAAATAGAAAAAGGCATGGAGTTACAGATTTTCATTTCTACTTTTATCTCTTCTGCTAGTAGATGTGTTGTGACTAATGTTGGTTTATTATTGTTCTCCAGTATAAACACAGTATACTACATGGCTCCCTATGCAACTATGATATTGGCTCTGCCAGCTTTACTCTTTGAAGGACCTGGAGTTGTAGAATGGTTATACACTTTCCCCTCAGTGGTCCCAGCCATGCTTCTTATTTTTGGGTCTGGAGTGCTGGCGTTCTGCCTTAACTTCTCTATCTTCTATGTCATCCACTCCACAACTGCTGTAACTTTCAATGTTGCTGGAAACCTTAAGGTGAGTTCCTCTCTTTTCTCCTCCCGAAATGCACTTTCACTCTTCAGGTGTCAGACAAGCAATCAAGTTTCATGCAGTGTTATCAAAGGCAAAAAGCGCAACAGAACTCTAAGGTCCGTTGGGGCTTTAGGTGCAAAGCCAAATAAATCGTGAGCTTTAATGATGAAAGGTGCAAATGGAGAAGAAAACACAAATATGTATGTGTAGTCCAAGACTAATAATTACAAGCAAGAATAACAAATATATGGACAAAGAAATTGAAAAAAATTACGATAAAGTGAAAAATCAATTGTTAGTGTCATTTCTTTACGATTACGCTCATTGGCAAGGAAAAAGTATGCATTAGAGCCTTGATGACGACACTGAAACGTCCGCTAAGCGAGGCGAAGGGCCCAACACAATTTGTGCCTTGCTTCACGGCTTAAATGTGCCTTTGATAACACTGGTTTCATGTTGAAATCAGACCAAATACTAGATCCTTGCTTATTAATTAGTCTTTGGCATTTCGTTGGCTGCATTCTCTACCAAGTCATTTGATTATACCGGAAAGCTGGCATTTGCCTTTGGTCCAGACCATCTTTAACATGAATTTCTTCTTGTGATAATCCTCTTTAACAGGTCGCTGTTGCTGTTACATTTTCATGGCTAATATTCCGAAACCCAATCTCAGCTATGAATGCTTTGGGCTGTGGAGTAACGCTCGTTGGATGTACGTTCTATGGTTATGTGAGGCACCTTCTATCACAACAGCCTCAAGAGGCTCCTCGCACACCACGGACTCCTCGTACTCCAAAGAACAAGATGGAGTTTGTTCCTCTGCTACATGAGAAAGCGGAAGACAAAGATAACGTTTAGAATAGTAAATGAGGTTTCCTCAGTTTTGCAAAAGATAGATTATTCAACTAGACTCTCGAGTATTTCATACCCCTCATTTCTCCCCTTATCAGTGCTCAATTTATTTGTATCTTTTAGCACATAAATTTTTGTCCCAGTTCCTGCATATAAAAACGTCATTTGATAGGTATTTACAACAGGTGAACACAACTTTATTTCATTGAGAAAAATTCTTTTTTCTCTTTTCTGGTTGATTGTATCGGAAGTGTTTTACTAGTATCACTTACGCTGAGGATTTGTTTGAAATTTAAAGTGCTTTAGCACCTAAAAAGGGAAAGAGATATAAGTACCAATAATTGAAAGAAAATTTGTCAAACGTGAACTTATAAGTTTAATTGTGCACCATAAAGAGTTTAAAAAAGGGAGATTTACCAAGGTAATGGTACATGTACAAAGATGTATGCATATATCATAGAAAGGCGTATTCTTATGATCTAATGCATTTTGGTTTAGGTTTACCAAAAAGGAGGATTTGAAATTTTCTTCTAGAAGAATTGACAATATAATCTGGATGCACTATGTGGACTTTTTGGTGATGTGGCCCTTTTTACAACTTGTCGTCTCGACACCTTTAACCACCATTTCAACACTTCAAAAACCTAAATTATCACTTGAACATATAGTTCAAATTCTGACCTATTGATTCTATATTGTAATTACGCAAACAAAATAACTTATTAGGTGACTTGCTGATGTGATTGTAAAACCTGTCACTACAAAAAGAAAGAGACAATTCGATGGCCTTTGGTGAAAGGCAATACAACAAGTAGGTTGTGTAAGGGTCCTGAACTGAGAAATGATACCACAAGTTTCATTTACCATGGTTAAGTTATAAATTGAAGTGAGAATGTGTATTAATTAATAATGATTTAACGATGAGTGTATTCAAAGACGTATTTATGTATTTATTGTGTTACGGTAAATACCGAATGCGAGTAAAAAAATTTTCATTTTAAACCCATGGATTTAACAGGCCTGTCATAATTTGAACTGGTCTGCTAGGCCTCTCTTATTCAAGGGTTGTCCTGTGAAAATTTATGTTAAGAGGCACGTAGGGGTTAATTCTAATTGTTTTATAGTCATCTAAGAGGGACAAAATTTGTCAAATCAATAACCACTTCTTAGTCCCAAATAAGTTGGAATCGACATATCTTCACTAAGAATAAAATCTAAACAAGCCAATTTTTCAGCAGCAACTAAGAAACTCCTGTCATTTTACTAACTTACCGATAACCATGCCTAATCTGCATTGGAATCAATCAAAAATCCAATACAAGAACTCATAATTTGATTGCAGTTTGCATCTCTATCTAAATAAAAGAAGATATATATCAAAAGGAAGCTTATGTGCTTGGCGTTGACAGCAATTGCTGCTCTAATATGTTAGTAAAGTTGTTCCTGGAAACCTAACCAACCTTTTCCAGAGCACAGCAACTTCAACTTCTCTCCTATGGCCGCATCCATCAATGATTCTTGTCCAGAAAAAATAATATGAACAGGAACTTTGCACCGCTTTTACGTTCATGAGATTTTCAACTTTGACAGTTAACATATTTAGCTGATTAATATTGGAACTCAGCTCATGGTGTCCAGGATAAAAAAAGTAGAAAAGTGAGCAGCATCTGTAATACCACGACTTAAAATTGGACCTCCATCTCCTTACAGAGTGTACGTGAGAAGAGAGGGAAAAACAGCTGTAAATTACTAAGTTCCTAGAAACAAGATGAAATGAAAACTCAACATTACACCACTTTTCCCCCTTGAGATCAGCTTCCCATTCTACTAACTCAAGCATGATACTTGACAGATCTGAGAGGCCAATTGTTATTTTGCCAGCAAATAGCTTCCTTCTTCACAAACAAGTTATAACAATGGCTTTTAGACAACAAATGCTGGTGCAGGTGATTTTCCATCTCCTTTTTGAGCATCTCCACCTGCATGTTTGTGACGAAAAGCAATGAGAAGCAATGCAACTAATATCTTTCCTTCCATAGCACTTGTACTTGTGTGTGTGTGTGCAGATGAGTGTGTGAGTGGATCATATTGCCTTCAATGTTATAAAATACAAGATGCTCATTGAATGATGAGTTATTCCGCTAAACAATTTCAGATATTCAAGGATCATATGTGTAAGTTTTTCATATTTACAATAAAATTTATGAAAATTGACCCACCGCTTTTTATTTTTATTTTTATTATTATTATTATTATTATTATTATTTTTAATAACTGAGAAATCCCGAGGGCCCTAGACCTAACCCACACATCACAAGGTGCGATCTTACCAGTAGACCAAAGCCCTTGGGGCAATTGACGCACCACTTCTTTTTATAAATAAACAAATACTGTCTAATTCACTAAACCGTGGAAAGATACTGAATTTGTTCTGCCCTATGCTAGGTCTGAAAATAAAGGCGGCCATTCAATTAAACTCGATTTTGGTTAATTACTGAGTTCATTGATTAAAGTTAAGCACGTGTCTAGACATATCAGTAACAAAAGGAATTTTATTGATAAAGCGACAACAGAGGGTTAATTCCAAACAGATACGAAAGATTGTGCCAGAGGAAGTCCTATTAAAAATTGTGAGGTTTTCGAAGTCGATCACAATTAGTTGACATCAACTGGTGCAAAGGGAGCTCAGAGGAAAAAGATATGGCTTAGAGGTAGACCTGAGGCAAAACAAGGAAGGGCCTGTTCACCACCTTCTTAAAAGGGCCAATAGCAAGTAGCATCTCATGCCCTTAAGGTCAAACCTTTATTCTGCGGTTGCGAAAAACAGAATTAAACCTTTCAAGTGCCTAGCATCACCAGCATTGATGTCTCAATCCCACCAATTCTACCTCAGGATTCATCTTTGAGTTGACTTAATGGTGTGTTTCTCCCATTTTTCCCTTTACTTTTCTTCCCAGAATGTCCTATGGGTAGAATAACTGATGAAACTTCTGCCGTTAACAGAAAATTACATGTCTTACCTCCCGTAAATACAAATCTAGGAATTCAGTCCAAGTTTATAATTGGTCCCCGACATGATAAGTTTGATAGTCGGAAGCTATAACCTTACGGAATCAATATTAGAGAGATGTTCACAACTTCTTCTTCTCTCGGAGAAGTTCTTTGCAGATTATAGTCATATTAGCGAGACCATTTGTTCTTCCTAGCCTTGAAGGAATACTTCAAGAAAAACATATTATCCAGAATTTCCAAATGAACCAGTCATTGTTGGACGAAGAGAAATAGAGAACTTCACATCCTCTCAATCATTTTGACTTAGGCCACTAATGGGGGTTTTTCTGCTAGGAGCGCCTTGTCAGAGAATCTTGTGTCAATTAAAAATTTACTCATAGATTTTTATCTTGGCTTGCTCAAAGTCACTGATTTATGGCTGAAAATCCAACTATTTTTTCACTGCAAAATTCAACGTACAATGCCATGGTCCTTAATTTTTCATATAAAAGATTAGCACATGATCTCCTAAAAAACAAGAACTGAAAAAATAGAACTAAATATAGTTTCACAATCTTAAACTCTATAAGAGAGGACATTTTACAAGTGGCTACAAGAATTTTGCTATCATCAACGTCACAACATTTAAATCTAATAAGAACTACACCGAGAGAAACAAAAGGACAGATTTTTTTTTATTTTTTTTTGGTAACCAAGAGATCCCCGAAGGTCAATGGTGCACGATTTGAAACTCGGTGGACAATGGGCTCGCCCTCTACCTTCCCCATAGTTCGAAACTCGCAGGATCACATAAAGTGATAGGCTGGTTTTAATATTGATAAATCTTACACCTTTAGCTAAAGATTTAATAAATATTTGAGTATAGCAAAGTTTAAGGAGGAACGCTTTTAAGATACACAATCAACCAGGCAATGGTATACTGACCAGGTTGAGGAAAGATAAGTGGTTAAACAACAAAAGCCTCAAGGATGAATTCCTCAACATTTTTCAAATCTCTAGTGAGCCAGATTCCACTATCTCTCAGAATAGAGAAGGCAATACCTGGAACCTTCTTTTTTTTTTTTTTTTTTTTTTTTTGTGTGTGTGATCAAGAAAATATATTTTGATTCATAAACATGGCCGAACTGCTCGTATTCAAGGGGTATACCAAAAGGTAAAGCATCTACAAAACGTGATTCTCTACAAACTCCACCCAGTACATACAACAAGGAACTTTTTGTTCGCACCAAAATTAAATAAAAGAGCGGAGACTACTCCTCAACTGAGAGAAACTCGACCCTACACCTTCAGAAGCTTCTCTCTCCAAACTACCCACATTAAAGCAAGTGGAACGTTCCAAGCCCTCCGTCTTCTCCCGCTCTTCCAACTGAGCATCAAATCTTTCATAGTTATTGGCATAACTCAAGGAGTGTCAAACCATCTAACCATGTCTCACCATAACCTCATGGTTAGCCCGCAATGTAAGAGAAGATGGTCCGCATCCTCGCCCGTGTCTCACCATATGACACAAACAACCTTCCGCTTTCTAAGATTTTCCGTTGTCAAAATCACCTCTCTAGTAGCTAGCCAAGTGAAAAAGCACACCTTCCTCGGCATCCTTGGTATCCAAATTGCATTACATGGAAAAACCAACTCCTCCCTAACCAAATGTTTCTCTTAAAAGGTCTTCACCGAGAACACTCTATTATTTCCCAGAAGACACCACCAACATCGAAATTATCAACCAGATTGACTTGCCTATGACATTTAGATCAATATAGTACCAGCCACAAGACCAAAAGAGTACTTGTATCAAACTTGATCAAATAAAAGCAATTCGATAATTTACTTATCAAAAAAAAATAAAAAATGATAATCTGCTGAACACTTTGAAGCAGCGCAACTGGGGTCTGAGGCATGTACAATGAAACCATCAAGTGCTTACTTCCAGTAACCAACCTAATCTCAATCCCTCTAATTAGTGACCGTCATTTATTAGCAAGTTGAAGCAGCAAAAATAGGAAGGTAAAACCAAAACCCTAACAAGGGATTAAACCCAACCACCTTAGATTTCTTTCAGTTGCTATTCCTCTAATTTTAGTATTATTCTTGTATTTTCTTATTCTTAGATTTCAATTACTACCTGTTGTTTCTTTAGCCTCGATTACCTTATTATCTTGCTGTTATTTTTGCTTGTTGCTACTGCCTCTTTTTCTTCTTTCTTTGAGTCCGGGGTATCTCGGAAACAACCTCTCTACCTTGAGGTAAGGTCTGCATACACATTACCCTCCCCAGGCTCCACTTGCGGGATTACACTGGGTTTGTTGTTGTTGCTATTCCTCTAATTAGTGACCATTTCTCATCCAGAAAAGTACAGAAGAATCATAAAATCATTGATACAAGCCAAACCCACAAAATAACTTGCTACACACCTAATTTATCAAATTCCCAGAAAGCCTAAATGCTATAATTCCAACAAAAACATTCCATACAAACTCCTATATACAAAGAACCACAGATAGAAAAAAGCAAAAAAAATAGCCATACCAGAAGAAGATGTATTGGTTTGGACTTCACCATAGATTGCTTTAATCTTGGAAAGTGGAACAATAGCATTAGGTAAATCAGCTTCAGCAAAAAGCTGTTGCTTCCAATCCCACATAGTTTTCTTCATGGATTTATTAGAATTAAGCAAAGACTCTTTTTCTGTTTCAAGAACTTGGATGATGTTTTGTTGGTGTACTGATCTCACACATAGCAATCCAAATGCACCCAATAGAACTACGTTCAACACTTTGTTGCTGTTTAGAGCTTTGTTCAATGCGTCACCCACTTTGTTTGCCAACTCCATACCCTATTTGTTGCTCAAGGAACTCGCTAACTGATATGCTATTGCCCGATGACTTTGTTTCTTTTAGCCTGGTTTTGATTACTATGATGGTTTTTCTAATTAATTTATTTTGCATTTTTTCTGATTTCTTGATAACTTTTAACTTTATTGTTTTAAATTTTATGAAAAGAAATATTTTAGATGTATAAATATTACTCCGTCCGTCATGTCATAAAGTTAAATTATTTTTAAATATAAAAGTGTGTCAATTTTTTTAGGATAAATTAATAAATAAAGTAAGATAATCTTTTTGAGACGGAGGGAGTATAAAGAATTGCTATGAAGGAGCCGATATTAGTGTGACAAACTAATAAAGAAAGTAAGATAATCTTTCGGGACGAGGGAGTATAAAGAATTGGAAAGAAGGAGCCGATACTAGTGTGAGAATAATAATAGGATTCTCAGAATTGTGTGTTTGCACAGATCCATGTTAAATCAAAATTATGTTAGTTTGATAAAACCAGTGATGGTGTGGTTTAGGATAAGTACTAGATGGCTCATGCCCGTGCTGCGTATGCGCCCAACACTTTAGTTTATAGTGCATTTATGTGTATGTAGTTATTTTTGAATAGTGATAATATATATATATATATATATATATATACTATGTTCAAAACACGATTAATATAACATTAGTTTGTACTATTTTTATGCATATAATATATATACATATACTATGTTCAAAACAAGATTAATATAACATTATAGTTTGTATTCCGTATCTAAAACTTTATTATATTAGTGTTTACTACGAATACAAAGTCTGCACTTTTTTTTTAATATGGGGTTTACTTTTTTTTTTTTTATATTACTTGATTTTGTTAATATGGGGTCCATTTTTTTTTACCGTGAGTTTGGAGATGGTGGGATCCATTTTTTTTTTATATTACTTGATGTCGTTTAGTATGGGGTCCACCCTTTATGGGGTGCACCTTTTTTTTTTTGGACATTATTAGTTTGTACTATTTTTATGCATATAATATATATACATATACTATGTTCAAAACACGATTAATATAACATTGTAGTTTGTGCTCCGTATCTAAAACTTTATTATATTAGTGTTTACTACGAATATAAAGTCTGCACTTTTTTTTTAACATTATATTTTTTTTAATATGGGGTTCAGTTTTTTTTTTTTTTTTTATATTGCTTGATTTTGATAATATGGGGTCCACTTTTTTTTTCCCATGAGTTTGGATATGGTGAGTTCCATTTTTTTTCTTCCTTTTTTTTTTATTGCTCGGTGTTATTCAGTATGCCCCCCCCCCCCCCACCCCCTTTTTTTAAAGGGACAATGGACGACGAAGCATGGGTCTAAACCCATGCTTTATATAGTTTATTATTATTATTATTTTTTTATATTGTTTGGTGTTGTTTAGTATGGGGTCTACCCTTCTGAACATTATTAATATATATATATATATATATACTATGTTCAAAATACGATTAATATAACATTATAGTTCGTGCTCCGTATCTAAAACTTTATTATATTAGTGTTTGCTATGAATACAAAGTCTGCACTTTTTTTTTACATTGTTTGTTTTTTTAATATGGGATTCACTTTTTTTTTTTTATATTGCTTGATCTTGTCAATATGGGATACTATGCTCAAAACACAATTAATATAACATTGTAGTTTGTGCTCCGTATCTAAAACTTTATTATATTAGTGTTTGCTACGAATACAAAGTCTGCACTCTTTTTTTTGACATTGTTTATTTTTTTAATATGGATTCACCTTTTTTTTTTATATTGCTTGATTTTGTTAATATGGAGTCCAACTTTTTTTTCCCGTGAGTTTGGAGATGATGGGTTCCACTTTATTTACTTTTTTTATTTTTTTAAATATTGGTTGGTGTTTTTTTTTATTTTTTAATATTGGTTGGTGTTTAACATGGGGACCACACTTCTTTTTTTTAAATGCTTAATTGGTTGGTGTTTTTTTGAATTTTTTAATATTGGTTGGTGTTTAATATGGGGATCACACTTTTTTTTAAAGTATTTTAAGTATGTTGCTGTACAATAATTTCATTTGCCCTCACTAATGGGTTGATACGCATGTGGCAATAAATTCATCATTATTAATTTAATTTTTTGATTTTCTAAGCACTTTTGTATTTTAAGTATGTTGTTGTACAATAATTCCATTTGCTCCCTCTAATGAGTTGATACGCATGTAGCAAGAATCCATCATTATTGATTTAATTGTTTGATTTTCTAAGCACTTTTTTTTAACATTGTTTATTTTTTTAATATGGGATTCACTTTTTTTTTAATATTGCTTGATTTTGTTAATATGGGATCCACTTTTTTTTTTCCCGTGAGTTTGGATGTGGTGGGTTTCACTTTTTTTCTTCTCTTTTTTTTTATTACTGGTTGGTGTTTAATATGGGGCTCACAATTTTTTTTAATATTAGTAGTTGTTTAAAATATGTGGGCCCACAAACGGACGACGAAAAAGTTACGTCGAAGCATGGGGTGCAAACCCGTGCTTCTATATAGTATAGACGGCCTATGCGCGTGCTGCGCACGGGCCCAACACTTTAGATTATAGTGCATTTATGTGTATGTAGTTATTTTTTAATAGTGATAATATATATATATATATATATATATATATATATATATATATTATGTTGAAAACACGATTAATATAACATTGTAGTTTGTGCTCCGTATCTAAAATTTTATTATATTAATGTTTGTTATGAACACAAAATCGGCAAATTTATTAATATTTTTTAAAAGAGAAAACTTGTTTAAAGGGAAACTATTTTCTTCTCTTTGAGATAAAACAATAGCAATATTTAAGTATCAGTTGATACTTTCAATTTTAATTCGATTAATTTAAAGGTGTAAAATACTTATTATTTTTTTATCAAATTTTGATTTGAACAATTATAATTCAAATTATTAAATTAATTTTACATGTTTAAAACGAAACAAAGTAGAAATTGATTTTTTATTCAAACGAAGAAATACTATTTTTTAATTTTTAGTAAATATTCTCGGTTTAGCTCATTTTACTCGTCATGTTGTCTTTTGCATGGTTTTTTAAGAAAACGTCGATTAGAATTATAATTTGACTAATTTATCTTATTCATTATTTGATCTGCATTTGATATATTTTTTTTACGACATTAATTTCTTTTCACATTTATTAGAGTAAGAATAAAAATAAAAAAGTAATTAAATTCTATCTTATTTTAAAATATAAATATTTTAAGTATATTTATTTTAGTAAACATAACAAATAAATGACATGGCGGAATAGCAAGTACAACAGTTTAATATCTAGATTAGATCTCAAGCTAATATAAAAAAAGAAAATAAAATTGTATGGTTTGATTACTTAACCTTTTGAAGAAAAGCAATTTCATGGATTGACACGCACGTGGTAATGAATTCATCATTATTGACTTAATGAGATACATTGGAAATTACATGAATATTGTTTGATTTTTTAATAGGGGGTGCACTTTTTTTTTTGGACATTATTAATTTGCACTATTTTTATGCATATATATATATATATATATATATATATACTATGTTCAAAACACGATTAATATAACATTGTAGTTTGTACTCTGTATCTAAAACTTTATTATATTAGTGTTTACTACGAATACAAAGTCTGCACTTTTTTTTTTGACATTATTTTTTTTTAATATGGGGTTTGCTTTTTTTTTTTTTTTATATTACTTGATTTTGTTAATATGGGGTCCACTTTTTTTTACCGTGAGTTTGGAGATGGTGGGATCCACTTTTTTTTTTTTTTTTTTTTATATTGCTTGATGTCGTTTAGTATGGAGTCCACCCTTTATGGGGTGCATGTTTTTTTTTGACATTATTAGTTGTACTATTTTTATGCATATAATATATATACATATACTATGTTTAAAACACGATTACTATAACATTGTAGTTTGTGCTCCGTATCTAAAACTTATTATATTAGTGTTTGCTACGAATATAAAGTCTGCATTTTTTTTTAACATTATATTTTTTTTAATATGGGGTTCATTTTTATTTTTTTTATATTGCTTGATTTTGATAATATGGGGTCCACTTTTTTTCCCATGAGTTTGGAGATGGTGAGTTCCATTTTTTTACTTCCCTTTTTTTTATTGCTCGGTGTTATTTAGTAAGGGCCCCCTCCCCCCCTTTTTTTTTAAGGGACAACAGACGACGAAGCATGGGTCTAAACCGATGCTTTATATAGTTTTTTTTTTATGTTTTTTTTATATTGCTTGGTGTTGATTAGTATGGGACCCACCCTTTTGGACATTATTAGTTTGCACTATTTTTATGCATATAATATATATATATATATAGTCGTGGTCAGCATCGAGGGGACTGGTGGTGGAATGGAGAAGTTCAAGGGAAGGTGGAAGCAAAGAAAGTGGCGTATGAGAAGTTGATAGAAAGCAAGGATGAGGTGGAGAAGTGGACGAATACAGAACTTTATAAGATGGCGAGGAAGGAGGTGAAGTTGGCGGTTTCGACGGCAAAAACGACAGCTTTTGAACGCATGTATGCTGAACTAGAAGAGAAAGGAGGGGACCAGAAATTGTTCAGGCTAGCCAAGGCGAGGGAGAGAAAGGCACGTGATGTGGATCAAGTAAAATGCATCAAGGACGAGCATGGCAAAGTATTGGTAGAGGAGACTCTCATTAGACGGAGATGGCAGTCATACTTCTGCAAACTCTTGAATGAAGAAGCGGACAGAGACATTGTGTTGGGAGAATTAGAACATACAGGAAGGCATCACGATTTTGGGTATTGCAGGAGTATTAAGGTTGACGAGGTTAAGGGTGCTGTTCGTAGGATGCGCAGGGGAAGAGCGACCGGACCTGACGACATTCCTGGGGAATTCTGGAAGAGCGCGGGCCCGACAGGTTTGGAGTGGCTGACTAGGTTGTTTAATGTCATCTTTAAGACGACATTGATGCCCGACGAATGGAGGGCGAGTGTAATGATCCCTCTATACAAGAATAAGGGAGATATCCAGAGTTGCAACAACTATAGAGGTATCAAGCTGCTAAGCCATACTGTGAAAGTGTGGGAAAGGGTGGTGGAGATGAGGGTGAGGAGAGGTGTGTCTATTTCAGAGAACCAGTTCGGATTCATGCCGGGAAGCTCAACTACAGAAGCCATCCATCTTGTGAGAAGGTTGGTGGAGCAGTATAGGGAGAGGAAGAGGGACTTACACATGGTATTCATCTATCTAGAAAAGGCTTATGACAAAGTTCCAAGACATATCCTATGGAAATTATTGGAGGCTAAAAGTGTACCTGTGGCGTACATTAGGGTGATCAAGGACATGTATGAAGGAGCCAAAACCAGGGTAAGGACAGTAGGAGGAGACAGAGCACTTTCCAGTTGTGATGGGGTTGCATCAAGGATCAGCTCTTAGTCCGTTTTTATTTGCCTTGGTGATGGATGAATTGACACGGCAAATTCAAGGTGAGGTGCCATGGTGTATGCTGTTCGCGGACGACATAGTCCTAATCGACGAGACTCGTAGAGGAGTTAACGCTAAGCTGGAGAGTTGGAGACATACTCTGAAGTCTAAAGGGTTTAAGCTGAGTAGGACCAAGACAGAGTACTTGGAGTGTAAGTTCAGTGAAGCACCTCAGGAGGCTGGCTTGGAAGTGAGACTTGGTACCCAGGCCATCCAGAAGAAAAGTAGTTTCAAGTACCTTGGGTCTATTCTGCAAAGCAGCGGGGAGATTGACGATGATGTCACACATCGTATTGGGGCAGGGTGGATGAAATAGAGGCTTGCTTCCGGAGTGCTATGTGACAAGAAGGTGCCACCAAAACTTAAGGGCAAGTTCTACATAGTGGTGGTTAGACCGACTATGTTGTATGGGGCGGAGTGTTGACCAGTTAAGATCTCTCACGTTCAAAAGATGAAAGTTGCCGAAATGAGAATGTTAAGATGGATGTGTGGACACACCAGGAGTGACAGGATTAGGAATGAGCATATTCGGGATAAGGTGGGGGTGGCCTCGGTGGAAGACAAGATGCAAGAAGCGAGATTGAGATGGTTTGGGCATGTGAAGAGGAGAGACACAGATGCCCCAGTGCGGAGGTGTGAGAGGTTGGCCATGGATGGTTTCAGACGAGGTAGGGGTAGGCCGAAGAAGTATCGGGGAGAGGTAATTAGACACGACATGACGCAACTACAGCTTACCGAGGACATGACCTTATATAGGAGGGTTTGGAGGACCCAAATTAGGATAGAAGGCTAGTAGATAGTCTCATTTTCCGTTCTTATTAGTAGTCGCATTATCGCAATTTAATTTCTTCTGCTAAGATTTCTGTTATTATCTGTTATTTCCTGTGCTTTAATTATCCTGTGTTATCTGTGTCGCTTGGATTATTTCATTTCATATCGCTTTGATTCTCTTAACCTTATCTGACTTCTTTTTATGCTTTTATTGAGCCGAGGGTCTTTCGGAAACAGCCGTCCTACCTTGGTAGGAGTAAGGTTTGCGTACACTCTACCCTCCCCAGACCCCACGATGTGGGATTTCACTGGGTTGTTGTTGTTGTATACTATGTTCAAAACACGATTAATATAACATTATAGTTCGTGCTCCGTATCTAAAACTTTATTATATTCGTGTTTGCTATGAATACAAAGTCTGTACTTTTTTTTTTACATTGTTTGTTTTTTTAATATGGGATTCACTTTTTTTTATATTGCTTGATTTTGTCAATATGGGATACTATGTTCAAAACACAATTAATATAACATTGTAGTTTGTGCTCCGTATCTAAAACTTTATTATATTAGTGTTTGCTACGAATACAAAGTCTGCACTCTCTTTTTTGACATTGTTTATTTTTTTAATATGGGATTCACTTTTTTTTATATTGCTTGATTTTGTTAATATGGAGTCCACCTTTTTTTTCCGTGAGTTTGGAGATGGTGGGTTCCACTTTATTTACTTCTTTTTAAAAAAAAATATTGGTTGGTGTTTTTTTTTATTTTTCAATATTGGTTAGTGTTTAATATGGGGATCACACTTTTTTTAAATGCTTAATTGGTTGGTGGTTTTTTGAATTTTTTAATATTGGTTGGTGTATGTTGCTGTACAATAATTTCATTTGCTCCCACTAATGGGTTGATACGCATGTGGCAATAAATCCGTCATTATTGATTTAATTGTTTGATTTTCTAAGCACTTTTGTATTTTAAGTATGTTGCTGTACAATAATTCTATTTGCTCCCTCTAATGGGTTGATACGCATGTGGCAATGAATCCATCAGGCTATATGGGCTCACAATTTATTTATTTTCAAAAATTGGAAAACGGATATATATATATATATATATATATATATATATATATATATATATATATATATATATATATATATATATATATATATATATATAAGTATTTTAAGTATGTTGTTGTACAATAATTTCATTTGCTCTCACTAATGGGTTGATACGCATGTGGCAATAAATCCATCATTATTGATTTAATTGTTTGATTTTCTAAGCTTTTTTGTATTTTAAGTATGTTGTTGTACAATAATTTCATTTGCTCCCTTTAATGGGTTGATACGTATTTGACAATGAATCCATCATTATTGATTTAATTGTTTGATTTTCTAAGCACTTTTTTTTTAACATTGTTTTTTTTTTAATATGGGATTCACTTTTTTTTTAATATTGCTTGATTTTGTTAATATGGGATTCACTTTTTTTTTCCCGTGAGTTTGGATGTGGTGGGTTCCACTTTTTTCTTTCTTTTTATTACTGGTTGGTGTTTAATATGGGGCCCACAATTTTAAAAAAAAATATTAGTAGTTGTTTAAAATATGTGGGCCACAATTTTTTTTTAAATATTAGTAGTTGTTTTTAAATATTAGTAGTTGTTTAAAATATGTGGGCCCATAATTTTTTTTTGGGCCCACAAACGGACGACGAAAAGGTGGACGACGAAAAAGTGGACGACTCACCTTTCTATATAGTAGTAATATATAAGACAAAATGTATGCAAGTTTAGGCGAGGTTCTATGGGATTGTGTTGCCTAATGCAAACAATTTAGATATTTAGGTTCGTTGTTTTAGGAGAATGAGAGGATTGTAAACATGTTATAAATGGTTGAAATGAAAAAATATTACCGAAATGTTACGTAGTAGGAGAATCCCTATCTATATATCCATAACTAGTATTCGTACCCGCGCGATGCGCGATCGATGTCTAATGAAATTAATCGTGATAAATTATTACTCAAATTTATTCTAAATATGCTTCTAAGCACTTCAATATTTAAAATAAAATGTTATGGAGATCATTTATTTCATCTTGATAAGTCAATTTCTAGTTCTCCTTTTTTTTTTTTTTTTTTTTGGCTTGGTCAAGTAATACTCCTCCTAAGCTCATCCACCACCATGGATGGGCACATTTTTTTTTTAAAGTGATCCGGCTTTTAAGTTCAAAAGAGAAGTGTGAAATCTAGTTTTTTAGCTACTTTTTTTCCGAAATATTATTTTTAATTAGGGTCGAATTAGGACAGATACCGATCAAACTAAAGGTATTAACCATGTCAACCTTTTTGTTCCGGAGATAAATGCATTTTGATTAATTACCCTTTCCCATTCATATTCATATTCTTTGAAAAGGATATATACAAATATACATGGCTTTCCAAATTATTATTCCTAACTTAATTCCACTTTATAGTAGAAATAATTTTTTATCTTTCAATTTAACAAAAAATACAATATGTTCTATTTAGAAAGTTTATATTTCAAATTAAATTTTGGGTAAAAACACATTTAATTCAAAAATAAACTACACTCGTTTTATTATCGTGTTCATCAATATTGTCCAAAAATTGTCATGTGATTTTTAATAATTTATCACTAGTTAAATATCACTTTCCCCTATATATAAGCTTTATTAGATCTCCTTAGAATTAACCAATATGTTTATCACATATTTCTTGACATATTGCCGAGATGAGAATGTTGAGATGGATGTGTGGGCACACTAGGAGCGACAGGATTAGAAATGAGGCTATTCGGGATAAGGTGGGAGTGGCCTCGGTGGAAGACAAGATGCGGGAAATGCGACTGAGATGGTTTGGGCATGTGAAGAGGAGAGACATAGATGCCCCAGTGCGGAGGTGTGAGAGGTTAGCCATGGATGGTTTCAGAAGAGGTAGGGGTAGGCCAAAGGAATATTGGGGAGAGGTGATTAGACAGGACATGACGCAGTTACAGCTTACCGAGGACATGACCTTAGATAGGAAGGTGTGGAGGACCCACATTAGGGTAGAAGGCTAGTATATAAGTCTCGTTATCTTTTCTTATTAGTAGGCGCATTAGCGCATTATAATTTCTTGTGCTTTGATTTATGTTATTATTTGCTACTTTCTGTACTTTGATTACTCTATTTTATCTGTGCCGCTTTCGTGATTTGCATTTCCATATCGCTTTGAATTCCTTGATTATCCTGTTTTACTGTGTCGCTTGCATTATTTCATTGCAATATCGTTTTAAATCTTTTAACCTTATCTGACCCCCTTTTTATGCTTCTATTGAGCCGATGGTCTCTCGGAAACAGCCATCCTACCTTGGTAGGAGTAAGGTCTGCGTACATTATACCCTCCCCAGACCCCAAGATGTGGGATTTCACTGGGCTGTTGTTGTTGTATATTTCTTGACATAGAAAAGCAGGAAAAAAATTATATTCCATTGAATAGAAAATAAATATTTTTAAGCTAATTAATTAGAAAAAATTGAACCTACATTCTTCTAACTGCAGCAAAGAAACAAAACACAAATTACTTAGATAAGATATATTGATTAACTTTAGTAATATTATTTATGTGTTTGTACACAGAAATTATGTTGAAGTCCGTTATCATACATATTCACCAAAAAACAAAATTCCTCTATCATTACTTTAATTTCTTTTTTTGAAGTTCAAATAATGCCCGTCCATTTTTTTTTTTTTTTTTTGATAATTAGGCATTTCATTAATCACCAAAATAATAATTACAAAACAAAGCTAGATTGATCAAAATCGCTGAGGCACTGCCTTCTCACAGTAACTACAAATTAGAAGATGTATTTATCACCGCCTTCTCACAGTAACTACAAATTAGAAGATGTATTTATCACCTACTTGCTGTAGGGGCTCATACTACACAAACATGCATTCTTTTGGCAATAGTATCCCCAGGAACCTCCTTGTGCTCAAAGACTCTTGTGTTTCTCTCCATCAAAGATGGAACGAACTTGCAGTGAGAAAAAGTATAACGGATACTATACATATTCATCATTAAATATCGTAATATTCTTTCCTTATATACTACGCATGTGATTTCTCTTCGACTCCTATAAAATTCACTATACAACACTATTCTCTCATTCGTTGCCTGCATATCTTTGAGAGGAAGTATATGTTCCTTCTTTATGATGATATCGTTGCTTTTTTTTTTTTTGTCAAAAATCTAAGTTTTACTTGTTCTTGAAACTCTTCTTTGTTGTTTTTCCTGCTTAAAATGACGAATTCAGTGCTAAACTTGTGAAGAGCGTTAAAGATGATAAAATGTCAATGCACGAACTGTACGGATTGGCCTCAAGTAGCTAGTAGATTGAGAACATTTTCTCAACTATTTTTATCCAACAGATTTTTGGAAACCTGAAAAGAAAAAAGAAAAGCAAGAATTCAAAAATAAAGAAGTCTGATTAAAAAGAAAAATGATATATAGTAAATACATTGTATAAAGCAAGCTTTAAAATATAATGGTGAATTAAGAAAAGAACACCTAACCTCGTAAGTTTCTTGGTAATAAAATAAAAAAATGTGAATAAAGGATTTCACTAAATTAAATTGGATAGTCATGTCAAAAAACAAATTCTACTAGATCTAAAACAATTACCTACGACAAAATTTTCAATTTCTTAAATGCCTTCTTAATGCATTATAAGAAGAAGTGCATTTTTATTCATTCTTGTGGTAACACATAGTTATGTTCCTTTTGAGTTGGTTTGAAACAATTATCTATTATCACTACAAAAGAATTATTTCGTTTATCTACCCTCATTTGTTGTAGCACACTTAATTATAATTTAATACTAAAATTTTCAAGCTATAAAGAAAATTATCCATTCAACTTACTTGTAACACTGCAAAATGTATATGCTACGAAAATTTTCATTGTTAGTCCAAGAAAACAAACCACAACTCGAAAAGATTACCTTTTTACTTGAAAACACCATAAAAATCTAAGCTCAATGATAAAAATAAAAATAAAAGGTATACGAACAAAAAGTTTAGATTTTTTCTACTCTTTGTAAGTATTAGGACAGAAGCAATACGTGAGGTGGAAAATATTTTGACATTTTCATAAAATTTCAAAGCTATTTCAAATAAAAGGTAATAGAAGGGAGATATTTTCAGTTTGAAATTTCTTGATTCATCACCTCTTCGAGGTACATTTCCTTTGCCATTGACTTCCGTATATATAGTTGAACTTGAGCATTTCACGAACCAATAGAAGACCTGCATTTCATTTCTCAAAAGAAAACAATTTCACCAATAGTAATAGTTAAGAAAGTGAGACATAAAAAGAAATAAGGATTCATTTGATAAGTGTTCTTAAGATAGTGCACAGAGCCAATGATAATAATAGCTCTTCCCTCTAAAACTTGATAAGCATAATTACTAAAAACTAATAATCAACAACAAAAAGAGAGAAAAGAAACAACTCTGAAAAGATTGTGTTGTTGATGAAGTATATATAAGAGGTTAGAAGTTGGAACTTCACTCCCAACTCAAATTCATCTAATTCAAATTCAAAAACCATACCAAATAATGAGCTAATAGATACAGATCTGTTTTTTTTTTTCCTTTTTAAAAAAACACAACGTATACTTAAAAGATAGACTCCAAGATCCTTAATCCTTATCTTTTACTCCTAAATATGACTACTATAAAATATAATGCCACTAAGGACTTCTTTATTTTTTAATTGCTATTACTAAAATTATCTAAATGAACTTTTTGTTTGTTTGTTTTAAGTTCTAGTCTATTGCTCCGAAGTTTATTATTATTCAATACTATATTATCAAATAATATATTTCCTTTTTGTTTTTCAACTTATATTTGCTCGTGAAAATTCTTTCTTTGCATTAAGTTATCAATTAGATAGTTTTTTAGTATTATTATTAAGTTTTATTTATTAATTCAAAATAATGGAGTGAGTAATTTTTTTAATGGGATTTCAAGTAATGCAAAGTGAAATTTAACTACTTTGCAACTCCTATGCCTCTTCTTGAATGACATAAACTGTACATTTCTCAGCAACTTTTGTAGTAAAATTAATTCTCTAATATTTATTCAATAATTTTAAATTTGAATTGATCGTGTTATCTTTCAAATCTACAAATGATACCTTTACAAATTCAAAAAGTTTATCTTTCAATGATAAGCTTAATTTAAAAATAAAATAAAATATATATATATATATATATATATATATATATATATATATATATATATTAGTGAAGCTATGATGGATAACTACTACACCTAAAAAATATCATATTCAAATCTAATGTACATATGGATTCTGCTTTATCCTTTAATTTAAATTTCAAAAGGTTTATCATCCATTCGAGTTTTAAAATCTTTTAAGTTCAATTTAAATTATTAGTTATTACAACAAATAATATATAATTAATATAGTCTTAAAATTTCCAAGTGGCTAATTATTAGCTTGCAATTTGGCTTAATCATATTACTTGCACCTCTCCTATTTTATATATATATAATATATAAATATAGATACAGATTTCTTTTAACTGAAAAAAATACCAATTGTTGTAACTATTAATATATATCTATTATTCGATTACCATGTTGAGTAATAATTTTTAAATTTAGGCATAGTATATAATTATATATAGAAGATAACTGTTCAAATATATATGGAATCTTATCACTTATTAATCGGATTTGGATAACTTTAACTCAAATTTTAAAACTTTAAAATAATTGCAAGTTCAATAAGGAAAAGCACGAAATGGAAATTTGTTGATTTTGAATTTGATGTTGTCAGTGCTTATCTTTCAATTCAAATTTAATAACTTGATTTTGTCAATTTTAAAAATTATGTTTTAAATTTGCTTTGTCCTAATTCTCATTAGCTTTGTCTTAAAATTGCCAAGTGACTTGTTATTAGCTTGCCACTTGACTTAACCACATTACTTGTACCTCTCCTTTTTTATATATATAGATATGAGTGTCTCGGAGACACGTAATGCTGTTAAAAGAAAACAAGATAGTTATTTTGAAAGATTACGATCTATTAGAGTGTAGCTTTGTTGAAAAATAAAGCATAATAAGAACAAAATGTTTGTATAGCAATACCAATTAGTTGAAAATATACTTTAGTCCTATTAGATATTCTTATGCCGATAGAAAATATAGAGAACTTGTAGTATTTCATGTTTTTACTTTTAATTTATATATAATGTTGGCCTACTATAAATTAAATCTGTAACATTATTAGTGAAAATCCATATAGTCAACCTCAATTTATGGGATTAGTTCTACAAAGAGAGTAATTAATTTTAGTTCTCCATTTTGTTTGGGCACAATCTCTTGTTACGTTCGGCAATTTTTTTTATTTTTTTTAAAAATCATTCCACCCATGGTGGTATGGGGTTAGGCATGATTCCTACCTGTATATTTAGCAACCAAAAGGAGAAAACATGAAGCCGGGGGATTACAAATCTATCCACCACAGCTTCTAAAGTTAGAGAGTAGCTGTTCCACCCTATACAAAAATTACAGGTTATACTCCAGATTTCGGTGGAGCAATTTCCAGCAGATAAATAAACAAAAAATAGGAGACTATATATTAAAACAGTTCTGGCTAGTTCTAACTCTGAAGTTGATCATTTAGTCCTTATCCATCTTCAAGATTGCTCTCACCTTGGAGGGAAGATCGATAACATTAGTGAAGAAGGTAGTATCCTGTCCAATTAAGCTCCAGTTAGCCATATTGTCTGCAACAGTGTCAACCTCTCTATAGCAATGAACAAAATAAAATTGTCCCTTCTCTTTCAAAACTTCAATCTTATCTATAATGCTTCTTATTTGCCAGTGAGATGTCATCTTCTTGTTGATGGAGTTGTTTACTATCATTGAATCAGATTCAATAATCACATTCAAGACCCCATTGTTGATGCACCAGTTCATACCTGTAAGAATAGCAGAAGCCTCTGCAAAGTTGTTTGTAGTTTCCCAAAAAATATCTAAAAGCCATGACCAAGTTACCATTATGATCTCTTAGACATCCTCCTCCACTCGGTCCAGGATTACCTTTAGAGCACCCATCAGTGTTTAGCTTATAGTCAAGTGCCTTAGCCCATTTGATTGGAATGATTTTTAGAGTAGGCTTGATCCTTGTCAGCTTTTCCATGAATGGGATCTAATCAAAGATATAAGTTAAAGTGAGCTCTAACCAGAAGCAGAATTGAATCTTTGACAAGGCTAATAAGCTTGTAAGAGGTTGTCTTTTCATCAGCATATTTGAATGCACATTTCCTAATTTCCCAGCAAACGATGTTTGGAAGACATTAAAGAATGAACTTGTGAATTTCATTTTTAGGTTTTTCCATCCACCAAGTCATCAATATCTGTCTCAAACCAGCAGCTCTCCTTAGGCCAACAGCCTTGTTGAAGTAATTCCGTATTCTGGTAGGTTGCTCTCCCACAAAGAACATATGTTCAGTAGATTCAGTAATTTTCTTGGATCCACTGATTTTCCTCTCCTTAAATTTGAGCAGAGATATCAATTTGTTGTTCCCATTTCGGTTTAAAACATGATAAAATGAAAATCAATACAGAATCCTTTTTTGGGGGGTCATCATAGAAATTTTCTTTAGACTCTTTTCAGATAAAATGAAAATCAACATGAAGAGCCAATTATGGCCTTATGAGACACATAGGAGATTAGAGAACAGTAACGAGTAAACACTACTTCCGCCATTTTACCTACCAGTAGGAAGTCCAGGATCCTCATCCCCCTTCTACTGAAAAGAAATATTTTAGTACAGCAAAACATAGACCACACTTCCATTTCCCATAAAACCAGTATATTTGATCCTCAAGATGCTAACTGCCAAAAGGGCACTCTAAAGCTTTTTGACAACTATGTTTTTTGTCAATAGATAATCTTCTACACGAGATTGCAAAAACAAAAGCATCAGTAGTCAAGCACCTAAGATTACACTGCAAACCGAGTTTTAGATATTTAATTTACAAATCAAGTTGAGGGGAAAACAATCAATTCAAATTCAAGAATGCAGTTCATCGAAAAGGAACATCAAGAATGAGGCGCTCTTTAACATTAATGACTCAATCTTGCATTGACCTTCCATTCATGCTATCCTGAGGATTCCTAGGAGGTTGTGCTCCTGAAAACATCTCCATAACAGACCTCAAGGCCCCAGTCAATTCCTCAGGCATCTGTTCACCAAAATCGACATTGATGTTCCTGCTTATTCTTATTCCGGGCTCGTTGGTTGAATCAGTGTTGCTGCTTCCTTCAGGCGCATTTGGACCATGCTGCCCTTGAAATGCATCTCTTGTCATGTGCGTAAACATGCTACTCAAATCAGGAATGCCATTAACATCAAATGACATTGATGCAAATGGTGGAGGCATGCCATGATTTCTAGGTGCCTCACCAGGCTGGTGATTTGAGTCTTGTCCATGACTCGAAGAGGTTGAGCTCTGCAAAAGACCCAAGGAAAGAAAAATGGATCTTTTTGTTAAATGCCTGCTATTGTTATTGGATGATACTCACAATTGAGGATGGATAAATGGGCAAAGGAATTGAATCTTAGATAGGTGCAGCCAATTTTATTACCAGTTTGATAGATGACTGAAGTACAGTTACATGACCACAATGAAAAAGTAAAAAACAAAATAAGTACAGATACATGCACCATTCTTTTACTTTTTTTTAAAAAAAATTTATTGGAATCCATTCTTTCATTTAAACGGAAAGATTATGAGCATCAATACATGTTCACTGTAGTTTTCTCACACGAAAATGCGGCACTAGATGGTGGTACCACAGACAGACAGATTATTACACGTATTGACTATTGACCTCAGCACTTGATTAGGGTGTCAATTATATAACTTGTAACTATCAACTTAATAAATCTAGTAAGCTCTTCTGTAATGCCACAATTGTCAGTTACCTGATCATTCTCCCTCCTCTGTTGCTCTTCTTTTAACTTTTGTTCTGCTACCTACAAGTTCAAACACACAAGTTATACTTGGAATATTACCACAAACAAACACCGTTTTTGCGCTAATAACCTTAAAAATACAACCAATAATAGGAACTAACCCGTATATTTTCTTTGATGGAATCATTATTAGGATCCAACTGCAACGCTTCAGTAACAAGACTTTATGTCAGAAATAGATTTCTTTTTGCGGATTAACTAGAAAAGAAAATGCAAATATTTGTATCCTGACTGATCATCTAAATTTCCAACATGGCTGACAGAGACAAAGTGCAAATCTCTATACACTTCACAAGACCGATGTGGAGCCAGCCGAATTACTAAGCACCATAATATAACACAAAAAAAAAAAAAGGGCAGCCCGGTGCACAAAGCATCGCGCGTTTAGCCACAGATGTCAGTCCATGCCCCAGTTTGCATGTGCAAGGCGGGTTCCATCGCTTCTACCCCGGATGCTGACTGAAATTCTACTTTATTCCATCTATTGGTTGGGCATGGAAGACTTCATTCACCATCTCTTGATGAGGGAAAAGGTAAGGAGGAGGAAGAAAGGAGGGTGAAGGGCATCAAAGGCAGATAGTAGTTTCTTCCACTTGCCTTTTCCTTTCAATTCTTTAAATTGCTTCTATTTGATTTTTGAGGTTATGCTTTAGTGGGTACCACAAGCATAATCATGACAGTAAAATGATCTTAAATTTCTCATTAATGAATTAGGAGGATCTGTTGCTTTGTCATAGAAGCTGTCTTTTTGACATTTTGGCCAATGTTCCCTTCTTCTTTTCAAGTACAGGACTTATATAAACCTATGAAAAAAGTGAAATCTGGCACTGTACAAATACCAAAGAAGCATGATTATAGACATTTGCAGTAATGTCAACTGAGGTTTGTAAAATCATCCTTCAAATCTATGTTTCATCTTTCATAATATGTCAGCACATTTACTAAATTGCCCTTGTTTACACTGTTACAAGATAATAACTAACATGCTTAAGATAATTGATTTTCTTACATCCTAATCATTACTTTATCTTTTGTTAATTCCTGCAAAGATAATTCAGGCGAGGTACTGCATTTAATACGCTTACTAAAAAGTTAGCAATAAATCCTAAAATATCGTAGGACATCAAAATCAATAAAAAGAAAAAATAAAGACACAAATACAATTTTCCTGAAAGAATTCTATGCCTGATGCTTTCATCGCCAAAACACAACTCCCAAGGTTGGATACAACCACACCTCCGTCCCAAACAAGTTGGGTTGCTATATGAATCCTTCGTGATCATGTTACTCCATCTAAACTAATCTTAAGCCAATAATATATAAAAATAGAAATTAAAATAATGCTATGCATTTTCTGCAACTGCTCTGTATCATGGGAAAATTTTTAGATAAAATCTCATAGTAAACGGATGAAATTAACTAAAATATAGAACATGAGGAAACAGATAAATTCATCAGTTAAAATAAACAGAAACCACAATAGTAGGCACGTGTCAAGGATGTTGAAGCATAAAGATGGCCATTCTTAACAAATTCAAAACTATAATGTACTCCAAAATGCCAAGAAGCTTTCAAAATTTCTAAAACCAAACCAACTGAATTAGTAATAAAGAGGAAAGATATTCTTAATCCAACCTTTTGTAAATCCCTTGTCTATGGCATCACGGTACTTCCCTTGAGCATAATAGACAAAACCCAATCTACTATAAGCCTTGCTATAATTCGGGTTGATTGCAATAGATTTTAGGCAGTCTTGAACTGCTCGTTCATATTCGTGGATCTGGGTTAAAGCAGCTGCCCTAATACATCACAAAAAACTTCCATCTCAAAATAGGCCTTTTTAAATATTTTGAGATAAAAAGATTCAACTCATTGCTCTTAGAATTTTCAAGAAAATAGACAAAACAGATCCTCCGTCCCGATTTCTGTGATGGTTTTTGACTGGGCACGGAGTTTAAGAATGAAAGGAAGACTTTTGATACTTGTGGTCTAAAATAAGCCATATACATTTTGTGTGACTATAAATCATTTCATTAAGAGTAAAATGGAAAGTTTAATGTTAAATTGTTACGAAATATAGAAAGGTGACATTCTTTTTGGGAATATGACTAAAGAGGAAAGAGCATCACATAAACTGGGACGAAGGGAATAATATTTTTGCATGCAAAAAGCGATAATCACATTCTTACATCAATGTGATAATGACGCACCTGTTGCAATAGTAAACTGCATTATCTTCACAAAGTGCAATTGCAACAGAATACAGCTCAATAGCATCAGTGTAAAGTTTTGACTGCATTGCTTTATTACCTATAATAAAATCACAAAAAAAGAGAACTTTGAGTAAAATCTTTTTGAAAAATAAAGGAAACTAGATCTCCGCGCAAGAAGAAGTCAATCTCAAGCACCCATTTGTGAGAGTATTCAAGTAAGGCCCCTCAATTGCTTAGAGTTAGAAGATAATTCTCTTGAAAACATTACTCTTCCCTGTGATTGAGGTAGCTCAAAGATCAATCTTCTGGCCCACTAAAATTAGGATTCAGCTGTGTATGAGTCAGAATGAAGCATGTGCAGAATTAAGGCCTGAGAGAAATTCAGGTTGCTGTGAACCAAAACTAGCTTAGCCTGAATTCAACTCAACATGTTTTGCAGGTTTCATCCTGTATAAATATGAATTAATGATAGTTTCATGAGCTAATCGTGATTCAACTAGTTTGAACTTCGTTTTTCCTAAATATACTGGAAACTAGGCGAGTCTTGGAATGAAAGGGTCCAAATAGGCGAAATGGATATCGAAGATTTATCAATATTCATCTTTTAATAATAGTGGTACTTAAACCAGTTTGTGCGCACCTCAATTATTCTACTGCGTACCTGCATCCTCCCACCAGCACTGATACAGGGTAGAAATATCCACCCATGCTTAAGCAGATAAGAAGAAATCACCAAATTTCTCTTTTTTTCCCCTCATGTGTGGTCTTTATTCCAGCTTCATAGACCGCTTAGATAAAAAGGGCAGCCCGGTGCACAACGCATCTCGCGTTAGCAAGGTCTGGGGAAGGGTCGTACCCCAAGTTTAGGAAGATTGTGGGCTACAGCAAAATATGCTGAGATAAACCTTTCATGAGCTATACAGTTTGGCACTAGACAAGGAGGCCTAGATTGAAGATTGTATAATTGGAGATGAATGGGACATCAGGTTCGGGAGACGTTCCAAGACTGGCAAATGGAAATCATATCCCAGTTCTTTGGTTAGCTAGAAGAAGCTAACAAGTTATCGGGTGAACCTGAATTTCCGACTTGGAGAGCAAGGAAGGACAGTTAATTTAAGGTGAAATCTTGCTATACGGTACTGATGTTTCTGCTAATGAAAGAAGAATATGTCCCTGGAATGCAATCAGCAAAAGAAACCTGCTTAACAAGGAGAACTTGCAGCTATTGCTAGTGTGAAGAAATGGTGGAAACGGCAAAATACCACTATTGGATTTCCCTGTTTGCTGGCAAAGCTGGCGTTTATTTCTAAATCTATTAGGTGTGCCATGGATGATGCCAAACATTGTGAAACAAGCTATAAAATGTTTTAAAAGGACGGAAAATAAGGATGACAATGCAAACAATCTGGAATACAGTGCCTTCTTGCATGTATGGAGAGAAAGAAATAGAAGATGTTCTGATGGGAGAATGAATTAGGGTCATATTCTGTGGTTACGATTCTAGAAGTCATACATCTTTACAACATTTACCTATTTTACTGAAAATGCAAAATGTAAATTATTTGATACTCTCTTACACTTCATTAACTTGTTACATAGTTAATTGAGATATAGTAAACAATACTGGTAATCTCACCACTTTTCTGTTTCACCTATAAATATCTTTACTTTTCGAGAAAACAAATGGGTAATTACAACATACCTTGCGATTTTAAGATCTCAGCAAGATTGTTTCGATCAAACATAGCACATCCAGATTTTTGCATCTCCTAAAACCGTAAAAATTGACGTGGTAGGAAGATATTAGAGAACAATAACTGCAACAATTATGACGAATCACGACAGAAACAACACTAGCCAGTAGATGTAAACAAGCAACTGCGACAGGCTTGATGCCTGTGCCTATTTATAAAAATATATTTTAAAAAAATTAAATTAATCAATTCAAATATGGTAGTGAAAGAGATAACAATTGGGACAATAAGCTAAAAAGTGGGAGAATTTTGTGGAGAGACCTAGGTGGTTACTATATCTTCTCCTTTCGCTATTCTACCAGATTATAAAAGTAGAGAATGTAAAAGAGAAAAGGTTTGGTTTACACTGTGGAAAGGGGTGATAGTACATATAGGAAGGGGGCAGAGAACTAAAGATGTCAATGCCCTTTTTTAAAAAGTAAAAGATGTCAATATGCCTTATGGGAGCGGATTGTGGAGGAATATTATGAAGGGTTGGGTAGAATTTAGTGGCACTATATCATTCAGGATAGGAGATGGGAGGAGAGTTAGCTTTTGGGGACATAAGTGGTGTGGGCATAAGTTGTCGAAAGATAAATCCCTGAGAACTTAGAGGGTATCATGCCAAAATGAGTAGACAATTTGGGGGATACAATTTTTGGGGATTTGGGACTCAGGAAGGATTTCCATGATTGGGAGACGACTGAGTTTCAAAGATTGCTAGGTTTTATTCATAAGCAATGTATGCCAATAAATAGCCTCGATTTTTTGAGGTGGGGTTTGGGGAATAACATAGTGTTCTCCATTGGCATTAAGTGCTTTTATGAAAAGCTCTGGATACATAAGGTATTGAGGAAGGTGTGTTTCTTCACTTGGTTAGCAACTAGAGGGGTGATCTTGACAGCTGAAATCTTAGGAAGCAGACGGTTGTTTGCATCAATTGGTGTTAAATGTGTAAGGAGGCGGCTGAAAATGTGGATCATCTACTTCTACATTGTAGTCTAGCCGCGAAGTTATATTTAGTTGGTTTGGTATCTCAGGGTGATGCCAAGAACTGCAAAAATTAATGTTTGGAATACTCATGCATCACAATTGTAGAACCATAAACGAAGTAACTTATGTATCAGTATACCTCCAAAGCAGTGTGAAATATCCTTGATGCTCTATCCAGCTGAGCCTGATCGTCTCTTCCATCTGGCAAGCTTCTGAAATAGTAAGCTTTTTCAAGAGCATCAAAAAACTGCCCAAAGAGCTCATCTTTGGATATACCTGCAAAGCATGATAAACAGCAGTTGATTATCATAAAGCAAGAGTTTAAGACAAACAGGAAAGAGGCAGTTCTACCTGCCACTGCCACAAACATATGTTATGACAGGAAATATAGAAGGCAAAACAAGGTTTAAAACAATTGGCTGACGTATTTGGTACAACAAAGAAAAGGCCACAAGAACATGCATCTAGAAAAGAAGTACTAACAGAACAAAAGACTACAAGATAAGCACATGACCCATACTTGCTATTCTTTGCAACCATGTCAGCAACTTACATGCATGGCATTTGAACTAGAGGCCCCACTTCCACATTCCAAAGATAGGCTGGAAAATAGCAAGACGCGTGTAGCCTAGAAGAATGATTTTGTTACGTTTAACAATCAATAAACTAAACCTCAATCCCCACAAGCAGAGAATAGTCTATACAAATTTTCTATAAATATTCCCTTTATTCGACCTATTTCATTTCAATACTAAAAAAATTGTCTATATGGCAAAGTAGAGATTTTAGGAACTAATGTTACTAAAAGTCATAGCCAAGTCATAGCTATGTTGCTTAACGCGACGAATCGATGCAAAGCAAGGGATTACCGCTTCATGGGTGAAGCCATGCGCTTCAAAGAAGTTCGCACTTTGAACAATGCTAAACAAAGTGATTCCAAAAGGAAAACGTCGTTTATTTGAATCTCAACTTTGAAGAGTTGCAGTGATATCAATTTTTTTGCATAAGCGTTATTTTTTTTTTTAATAATGATAGCGCTGAAGTTAGTTATGTTTAATTGCAACCTAATTTTTATTTTTATTTTTGAGTAAAAAATGATATATTGCAACCTAATTTTTATTGTACTACATATAAAGATGTTTGATATTTTTTAATTGTGCAAGTGTGTGGTTCACTTCTCGCTTTTCACTCCAAGCCCCATGATCCTTGCCTTTTTCTTTTGGCGCTTTTCGCCTTTAAAAACACTGCCCCAATTTTATGGGTTCTTTATAAGATCACTCCTATCCTATACTAATGTACGTCTCTAGCAAGTCACTATCCAAACAAAAAGGACTCCTGACAAATGCTAGACTTAATATAAGTGTAATAACAAATTAAAACTTTAATATAACTAGCTAGTATGGTCTCTGCTGATCCTTTGCTTCCATTGTTTTCTGTTCTAAGGTATGTTCGCACTTATTATGAGAGGTTATAGATCTCTACTGATCCTTTGATTCCATTGTTTTCTGCTCTTAGGTAAGTTCATACTGATTATGAGAGGTAAGTTCGTGCTGATAATGAGAGGTTGTAGGTCTTATAACACATTTTTTCTCTGTGATTTTTTAGATTTACCTCACATACCTTTAATTATCATATGGCTGTCTATTTACGAGATAGACAAATTATCTCAGACGAGCTTCTGTCATTTTATCCTCTACGTAAGCTACTAAGAAAAGATTACTATAAACAGATCAAATAATTATTTAGTATAAACAAATTGAATTAGAACTAGGCAAAATATATGAAGCAAAAATCTTGTCAATTAAGTACACGAACCAATTTAACTTAGGATTTAGAAGCAAAAAGTACATTTTTAACATTTTTAGTTACTAGTTCTTTATATTAGTTCTCCAATTTCTTGTTCCCAATCACTAACAAGTTCAATAATAACACTTTGCTAAAAACAACTCTATTGCTTTGCCAACTGTATTAATTGGCAAGTGTTTCCCTCTTAAAGACAGAACCCATGGTGACAAGGCCGAGGCGTAGGTCTAAGTGTCTTGGTGCTTGCACTAAAGCGCCACCTAAGCAAGGTGAGCGTCTAACTTGGGCTTCACGTACCTTCAGTGTGTTTTAAGCAAGCATTTAATGACACTGACAATAACATGAAGATGACAGCACAAACATGTGGACAAGAAACACTAGAAGTAAGATGGTTAAGTGTGGTATACTAGTCAGTGTTATCAAAAGTGAAAAGCGCAAAAAAGCTCTAAGGTTAGCTGGAGTTTTAAGCGCAAATAAAGCGTGGGCTTTAATAAAAAAAGGCGCAATTGTGCAAATATACAAATATATATATTCGGAGGGAGTACTTTATAGTTCATCTTTCAATGTAGTCATTTATTAGGTAAAATTTATGTTAAAAGAGTGCACACGTAAAATTAGATTATTTAATTTTCGTACTTTGAAATCTTTTCTCAATTGATACGGAAGGACTAAGATTTAGATTTTTGATAACTTTTAAATTTAATAATATTATAAGTTATTTGTGTGTTTTTTAATTGAGAACTTATCTAAGTGAAATCTTTGTTGGTTACATGTGTTTGTCAACATATGCACATTGCAATATTATTATTAAACACAAAATCCAATCAATTCTTAAAGTATGACATAAAATTATAATTAAAAATATAAAAGTATTTAACTGTACCCCTAGTTTCAAAGTACTTATCACGTTTTGCTTTTCGAGAGTCAATTTAACTAATCTTCGGAGTCAAATATTTAATTAGATTATATCAATATTTTAAAATTAAAATTGAGATACTTAAAAATACGAAAAACACTATAAATTGTAATTCTTCTCATATAAAAATGGATTTCTCTCTTATTAATAGTAGAATAATATTGCTTAGTTTACATAAAATCCATTTGAGGTAATAAATAACCAAATCTCTGTTAAAAAAAAAAAATAGAACCAACTCGTGTGCACAAAAAGAAAAGGTTTGAAAAGTCTTACCATTAAGTATCACATGAATGGCTTTGTCCAATAGTCAAAGGAAAAAATTATTTGCAACATCAAATAGGACAAAACCTTAAAGTACAAAAACGTAAAATACCTAAAACGCCCCCGTGAGGACTACAAAAATTTGATGTTCTCCCTTATATATATTAGTAATATATATATATATATGTTTAGTCCAAGACTAATAATAATAAGCATGAATAACAAATATTTGGACAAAGAAATTGTAAAAACATTATGATAAAGTGAAATATCAGTTGTTTAGTGTCATCTCTTCAAGAGAGGCTCATCGGCAAAGAAAAGTATGTCTTAGAGCCTTGATGATGACATTGAAGCGCACATAAAGCAAGGCGAAGCACTCAACATGTTTTGAGCCTCGCTTCAAGGCTTAAGCGCGCCTTTGACAACACTGATACTAGTCAGAATAAGAATCCGAGGACAATTTACAGACTCTTCAATGAGAAAACCTATAATTTGGAGTTTAGCCTTACCAAAAGTTTGAGCTTCTTTTGTCCCATCTTCAGCCTGATAAAAGAAAGAGAATGTGTTAAAGTTAAAGACTGCACAAAAGTGTTGAAAGTAAAAAAGCTACCACATACCAATAGTTCACTTAAAGATTGATAGGAAAAAATGAAGGTTAACGGTAGCTAATGTTTAGCTAATATTTCAAGCAAAGATTGTCTAGTGACAAAATTTGGTGTAGCCTATCCTATCCAGAAGTTGAATTGGTCCATAAAATTCTGTAGCATCAAGCACAAAGTTTCCAATCAATAGAACTTCCTTACATCATAATTGTTACAACGTAATGATTAATTTGTAAAGTACCTATTTTTAAGGCTGCATTTTGATGCTTAAGTACCATGGGCAAGCACAAGTTTAAGAGTTGAGACACCCCAAACACGATATCCCCATAGGACAATCTCGTGGACCTCTTTATTTCCACAGAGAGGTTTAATGATATTAGTAATATTAAACGTAAAGGTGCAAGACCAATTTTACTACTTATTAGATGCCCCGGAACGCAACTACATGATCATGGTCGTTCCCCAAATATCTCAATTTTGCCCAACCATGAAGGAAAAACTATATCATGTGCACAATAATTAAATATAAGAGAAAATGTAGATGTAGACAACACAGTGGATTTAAACCTCACAGGTTTATAACTGATAGTCCACCAAATAGAAAAGAAAAAGCAACTACGCTGATATAAGGAATAGAAAATGGACCTATAATACATGAATGGAAAACTATCAAATCGAATCAAGCTGAGAAGATTAACGGATGAAATTAAGACAAACATCAAGAAGAAGGGGGTAGAATGGGAGGAGGAACCAGCAAATGTGATCCATCTGCATCTTTAGCATCTACAACCTTCTGCCCTGAAGATGTACAAGGAGCATCTGACGAAGATACATCATGCCTAAGATCTACATTTATTTGGCTTTGGTCAACTGCTTCTCGTGCACTGAATATGTCCACTAATGAATCTGAACTTGAGGTATAAGATGAAGGATCAATCTTAAAAGCCTCTGACAGACATTGCTTAGCAACCTCAAGTCCTTCATCATCAACTTCTTCAGCAGGTTCCACTATGAAACAAGAGAGAGACTGTCAGTAGATGCAAAATTCATATACTCCTCACTGACACTGAGACTTGAGGAGACTTCCAAACTGAGAACAAACACCAGAAGAACAGACATGATTAAGAGAAACAAGAAATCAGCATGCACCAAATAATGAAATATTGAAATGCTTTATTCAAAGGATTGAGGTTCTCAAATAGATTTGGTATTTCCCAATTCTGCTGCCCAGCCAAGCAGTGTTGGGACTTGTGAGGGTTATTATCATTTCCAGTCTAACCTGCCAACTGAGTTTTGCTTCGATAAATGTATTGGAGAACCCCTAAGGGCACAAATTAGTGTTCGGAAATCCCTAAGGGTACATATTAGTGCTCATCCAGTACTTAAGCTGCCCCGGACACCACGGTTATTTAAAAAAAAAAAAAAATCACCTACAACACCAACTCCACACAATAGCGATACAGTCGAAATTGTAATTTAGCTCAAACACTAAGAATTAAAATGTATTTTACTTGCCTAACCAGGAACTTGTACAGGGTTCTAAATGCCAAAGATAGGCGGCTGGAAGTTCCCATTTACAGTTCTGTTCAATCCTTAGTAGGTTACTAGTTCTCAAAAGAAACTGTAACTCTTGAATATCAACAAAACAATGCATTCTAATCCCTCGTGCTAGAACCACATCAACTGCCATATGCAAGACCCTAATGTTGCGCCCATGGAGGTCCGTGGTAAATACTCCTACTCCTAACATGCTTTTTGAAGAATTGTTTCCCTTTTTTCACTTTATATTCTCATGCTCAACTCCCTTTAAACCTACTGGGCATAAAAGATGGTACGCCGGCCCAAAAACCAGTCAATTACCATATACAAGAAACTAATGCTTCACTGATGAGTTTCAGGTCTAAACAGAATATGCTGAGTAGATCAACTTGTACTTGAATTAATACACAAATCTGATCCTAACCCCCACGCCCTCCCCCCTTAAAGTCACTCTTACCATATGAAACTTATAGCCTATTTAGCCAAGCTTCTGGGAAGCCAAAAGTGCTTATTTTAGAAAATTGAGGTGTTTGGCCAAGCTTTTAAGTGAGGAAATAAGTGCTTTTGAGTAGTAGCAGAATCTATTTTTTTTAGAAGCTAAAAAAAGTAGCTTATCCCCCGAAGCACTTTTGGAAAGGTTTTTCAAATTGATTAGCCAAACACAAACTGCTACTCTCCGAAAGTACTTTTTTCAAGAAGCAATAAGTAAATTTGAAATCTTGGCCAAACAGGCAATTAGTTTCTCTTCATACCATACAAGCTTCTAATCTTAATCCTCCTAAAACAGAATATTAATCAGCACGGTGGCTATATTAATGCAGTGCAGTTAGTATAATGGTCATATCTGTCCAGAATTAACCAGTAGTGGACCGACAACTTGATTTCCTTTTATAAAATAAAAATAATATTAACCGCTGATATAGCTTAGCACCATGCGTCTTTAATCTCAATGCTGAATAGAATACCGTGTGAAGCTTATTTTCTGTTTTAATCAGTACAGAATTACTATAATTTATAGACTGATCTTTGCTAGCTATGTTCAGAGAAGCGAAAAAGATCCATCTCAAGCAATTATTATATATATATATAGGTGGGGGGATGGGAAGAGCTTACCGGAATCAAGAAAGCGCAAGAAGGAATGGACTATGCGACGCGACAGAGGAGAGTCTGTCTTCAGCTTCGCCATTGAATCGGGTCTTCTTTATTATTACTATCACTATTAGCAGCGCTTTATATACGCAGGCCAACTGCGAAAATGACCCTTAATTAAATTTATATTTTGTTTGGTGGAGGTATTGGTATTATTTTGTCTCACTTATTAGTCTAAAACAGGAGTCAAAGACTATAATCTCCGATAATTTAGTCCGCAAATTAGAGATCTAATTGTCACAAAATCAACTTTAGATATGCAATAAAGTTAAAATTTCTGAGAGAACCCAACTTTAAAACCAAAGCTTTAAATTTGAATTCTGGTTTTTAAAATTTCAATCCCTCTATTATTATTATAATTAAATTATATCAATATTATTTATACAGGATTCAAAATACAAACTAAATATTGAATAAAGCAATACTATAATGTAATTAAAATATTAGTAATACAGGATTCAAAATACAAACTAAATATTGAATAAAGCAATACTATATTGTAATTACACTATAATAATGTTATGACAAAAAAAAAAAGGTTTTCGTAATTACCTCAATTTCAATTAGCAGGTGGCTTTCGAAACAAAGCCTATTTTAACTTTATAGCATAATTATTTTATCTAATTCATCAAAGCAGAGTAGTAATTGAAACAACGGAAAAGGTCCAAAAATACCCTTAAATTATTGAAAAAGGCTCATAAATACCCTTCTTCCATCTTTTGGTCTAAAAATACCCTTCCATCCACCTTTTAGGTCTAAAAATACCCTTAAGGTTTGTTTTTGGCTCAAATATACCCTTTAAACTAACAGAATATGTTTTTTTGTTTTTTTTTATCGGAAAAGGTCCAAAAATACCCTTAATCTATTGAAAAAGGCTCATAAATACCCTCCTTCCACATTTCGGTCTAAAAAAATATGAACGAAATATGTTTTTTTTTTGGGTTTTTTTTGCATTTCATAAATAAAAAAATGAAATAGGAAATTATAATTTTTTTTTTGCATTTCGTGTATTAAAAAACAAAATAGGAAATTATAATTTTTTTTTCATTTCGTGTATTAAAAAACGAAATAGGATAAAAAAAATTAATTTCGTTCATATAAAAACGAACTTGGAAAATATATATACCAACGAAATAAAAAAAAAAATATATATATATATATATATATATATTCCAATTTCGTTTTTATATGAACGAAATTAATTTTTTTTTTATCCTATTTTGTTTTTTAATACACGAAATGCAAAAAAAAAATTATAATTTCCTATTTCGTTTTTTTATTCATGAAATGCAAAAAAAACCCAAAAAAAAAAATATATTTCGTTCATATTTTTTTAGAACAAAAGGTGGAAGGAGGGTATTTATGAGCCTTTTTCAATAGATTAAGGGTATTTTTGGACCTTTTCCGATAAAAAAAACAAAAAAACATATTCTGTTAGTTTAAAGGGTATATTTGAGCCAAAAATAAACTTTAAGGGTATTTTTAGACCTAAAAGGTGGATGGAAGGGTATTTTTAGACCAAAAGGTGGAAGGAGGATATTTATGAGCCTTTTTCAATAGATTAAGGGTATTTTTGGACCTTTTCCGTTCAAACAAATAGGGCCTAAGACCGGTCTAATTATAAATTTAAGGAAAAAAATACTCCGTGAACACCATCCTGTCTTGGCATCTCGCCATTGGTTGCTAAGCTGCTAATAGCTTTTTTTTGTATTAGAAGTGGTTCATCCACCACATTCTTGGAGAAGAAATAAAAATACATTCTTTGGCTCAATTTTCATCTACTCTCCCTCTCAAAATACAGTGACACTTTGAGGAAGAGAGGGAGAAATGGTGATGTGGGTATTTGGATATGGATCTCTTATTTGGAAACCTGGCTTTAACTATGATGATCGCCTTTTCGGTTTCATCAAAGGCTATCGTCGTGTCTTTTATCAAGGTACTAACCTTGTACTGTTTCTATTTTGATTGTTTTGTGTGTACATTGGATGGTTACAACACATGCTTCGTTTTCAAATATTGCAACTATATATGACTTGTATCAAAACTATAACAACAACATACCCACAAGTGGGGTCTGGGAGACCTGACTGTTTTCCGATAGACCCACGGCTCAGAATAAAGCAAGAACAAAGCAGGTCAAAACTATGTTTTCAAAAAAAGGATTAATTTATTTTGGTTTTAACTATGGTAGTTGGTGAAGTTAACCATGGTAAGCAGAAAGTTAAAATGAATATGTGTGTTGTGTAGGGAGTACTGATCACAGAGGGACACCAGAATTCCCAGGTAGAACTGCTACATTGGAGCCTGCTGAAGGAGAAGTTTGTGTGAGTGCTTTTTTCGTCTTTACTTGTCAATGTGTAGACTACTTATTGATGTGGCTGAATTCTTGAAATTTATCTGCTTCTCAAATCTATGCCTATATTAAAGATTTGACAATGGAAAAATGTCACAAAAATGTCTATATTTATCAATTTATTGTTTTTAGTGACACTAAAGATTACCACCAAATTTCTTTCTAGTTGTCTGTGTATGGAATTTTCTTTTTCTCCTTTTTGTTTGTGTTGATTTTCATTTCCTTGATCTGAAATTCTTCAAGAAGGTGATTATTTTATTTTTTTCCTTTTGGCATTTCCATCTTTCTGATTTTCTGTTCTTCAGAAAGCTGCAGAATATAAATAAAGTAATATCATCTAATTTTTCCTTCTAAAGAAAGAAAAACGTGTTTGCTATGGCAAGTGAACTCGACAGATTTGATCCATTCCATAACTATTAATCTAGAAATAATATTACTGGGTAAGTTAAGAAGGGAGCAAACTAGACAGTTAAATCAAATGAATCCTTGATTACTGCCTCGCATGTCCCCCGATTGATCCCACCATAGAGTTGGAAGATCTTGATGCTTTCCAAATGTTGAAGTTCCTCTTCAATTAAAAAAATTAGAGTACTTTAGATTAAAATTAATCGAATATAGCAATGGCGAGTTCACTTCTTTCCAAATGTCTGTACTGAAAGGGAAATTGAAAATGGTGGATATACATAATATATATGGATCCTTAATTTTTCTTGAAGGTACTGCCTTTTTTTATGTTCCCATTGTTGTTTGTTCCAATCTAAACAAGAAAAATATCCTAACATCATCCTTCATCTCTTTCTCCAAGTATGCTGTCTTCTTTTATCTTAATAAGATTAGAATCTTATTCAAGCAAGTCTAATACCTCCAACGTTGTTTATAAATTTGCTAAAGGGATTAGTAGAAGTTATACAACAGAACTGTACATAAAGTCCTTGTAGCCATGCTTTCTCAAAGTATTCTGCACAGTAGAGATATGTGGAAAATAAATGAGTGTTGTTTCGAGCTGGTGCATTTCCTAATTCCTTCAAGTGTAAAAGAAGGCAGATCATGTCTTTTAAAGAGGGCAAGAAGAATTTCTGTTATTTTGTCTTAAAGGGAGCTAGAACATCTTAAGATGTTGATATTGGTTATTGGTGCAATCAGACTATGCACGTTTCTTCTCACTACTGGATGCCTACTGGGTTCGTAGAGTACTGCTAGAGGTTTGTAGTATAGCCTACCTTTGTCTCATTTGTTGCTTCCTTAGAAGCTATTGGCTGGCTGCTTGGTCTAGGTTAGGATGTTAATATGAGGATCCTTCTCTTATATGTACTTTCAGTTGTCACGAAAAATGAAAAACACTTTCAGTCTTTTAGGTTATTTTATGGATTCTCAGGTGATGATGTACATCGTTTCCTGCTATATTCACTTCTTCTGATTCCATACATTCCTTTGTTACAGTTAGTCCTGATGCACTAGGTATTAATGTGATTAAATGGCTGATATCAACATTACATAAGTTCAAAGCAATGTCTGATTGATGCAAAGGAAAATAATGTCTGATTCAGTGATCGTCTGTTCTTTTATTTTGTGTTTTTGTTACTCAAATGTCTGATTGATGCAAAGGAAAAAAAGGGGAAGAGTATGAAGTCTGTATACTCTGAAAGAAGATAATAAAGCTATCCTTCTTCGTGTCCCTTTCCTTCCTTTTCCTCTTGTGTATCCAATCACAACAATGTGTATCCCTTTCTCCTTTCTTCCTCAATGAGAAGAAGGAACAAAGGGGCTTGTGAAGGCTATTTTATGTGATGAAATGTATCTGCTTACGTGTGACCAATTCCCAATAGTTGAAACTGATGAGTCTTTACACTTGCAGTGGGGTATGGCCTACAAGATAACGAAGAAGGAAGATCAAGAAGTTGCACTGACAGTAGGTCTTTCTTTTATACTTGTTTTTCTTATCCTTTCTCCATATGAAGATTATAAAGTAGATGTTATTTTTTAATGCTTATGTTTACCATATATGAGAATTCAAAATTTATGCTATTGTGAGATATGCATTTGAGGCACATTCCAGTCTTACTGTTCGAAAGTAATGAAGTGTTATCTAGCTGTCTTAAAATCTACCGACTGTATGCACTGAAGAGTCAAGGAGACATCTGAGTATTTTGTTAACTTGATAGAGTAAGTTATGGCTTTAAGAGGTAAAATGCGGTCTAATTTTGAATTTTCTGGGAACAATCTGATTGAAAGAAATATTACAGTCAGTTAAACCATATAAAAAATTTCGAGCTATTATATGCATGTAAAGTTTCTAATATTCATTAAATTGAGTAATGTTATTACTTATAGCGTCAAAAAGGGGAATCCCCCCTGTCCACAAACAAGGGATAATTAGTCATCTATGCTCACTGGAATTTCACACGTGTTCCAAAAATAAACAACAGCAGCGTTCCATGTTTTATCTGTGCTATGTTTTTATCCATTAAAAAAGTGCTAATATACCTCAAAGCTGGAAATGAAACATTAAGCTCGGAGGTGTCTTACTAGGCACGTATGTCTAATTGAACGAGGAAGGCGTTCAGTTTCCAGGCAGTGGAGCATGCATCAATTACAAAAGGAATAATCACTGGTTCTTTTTACTACACTAAATGCCAGGAAGCAGAATCTCTTATGTTGCTTTAGAAAATCATATTAAAGTAGTTGATCGTAATTTGTCAGCCGTTATTTTATTGTTTTGGTACAATTTGTCAGCCCTTATGCTATGAAATAGAAGTTGAGCTAGACTTGACTTGCCAGTGGCCTCTTAAAATAATATTTTCTTGAGAGAATTCCTAAAGGGATTCCAGAACTTCTGGAATTCGTTTTGTGGGCTATTGAATTTATGAAAGGGAATCTAGAACCTTTAATATTTAAATTTTTCGGGTAATTGTACAAGTATCAAATAAATGCTTATGTTCACTTAGATGAATTGGAAAACTGCATCCCGACTTGAATCCAAAAGATTTGGCTCCCCTATTAGCTATTATTCTAAACTTTTTCTTGATTGTTTTCTTTATTCTTTTCCTTCTTTCTGTTTGGTAATGTTAGTTGAAACTTTTGATTCCTTAAGCATATAATTTGATTTTGAAATACGTAGAAAATGCTACGCTTTCTCCCTTTTGACCGAAACCATTATAGTTTGCTCTTGCTTCACCGGCAAAGATTTCCTCTGCAGTATTCTCCGAGGATGCCATATCTTCACTTTGGTAGCAGTGGTCTACCATAAATATCTGCGCTTTTACATTCTCTTTCTCTGCTTGACTGCTGTACTTTTATGTTTCCCTCAATTTGTGTACGATTTTGACAATTTACTGGTTCCAGTCTTCCAAACTTTAATTGAGCTTCAAACGTTCACCTGTTTGACAATTTCTTGTGGCATAAATCACATCATTGATTGACTCTAATGAATATTCTTTTCTTGTTTCCTCCATCTAGTACCTTGAAGTCAGGGAAAAACAATATGACCAGAAGGCTTATGTAGATCTTTTCACTGTAAGTCATACTGAGTTAACATTTAACCAAAAGAAAGTGCTTGTTGATATATCATTCTTTGCTCCTGCGATTATTGATTCATTAGCTTATCAACTTACATTCCAGGATCCTGCAGCATCAGTGCCAGCTGTTTCTGGTGTACTAGTGTAAGTTACATAACTGACACATTACATAATGTCTACTCAGTTTTTTCTTGAAGGTTCATCATGCAAAGCTGACTGTTTGACTATTCAGATACATAGGTTCTCCAGACAAGAAGGTTAACGAGAACTACCTGGGACCTGCATCAATTGAAGAAATTGCTAGGTGTGTATCATATTCCAGTGCTTTTTACTATTATCTTTTTATTTGGTTCTACATCTTATATTGACAAGTCCATGTCAGAATTTCTGATAAATAAAGGACATACATTATAGTTATCAATGATCTTGACATTAATATCCTATGTGAACAAAGCTGAGATTCATTTATATTTGTGAGAATTCCACATTGATTATGTGTATGTGTTCTAGTCTTCCCATATGATTTTGGAAAACCCTTAAGGCAGGAGCTAGCCTTTTGGGTTTGGCCCAAGATCCATTTTCTTAACATGGTATCAGAGCCACTCCGTCACAACCTTAGGCAACGGTTGGACAGCCCATACCCCTGAAAAAACAAGTATCAATTGTACTTGGTTCATTAGAATAAAATATCAAGTCTCCAACTCGAGCTGAATTCGTTTCGACTATCACATGGAGGCATGTTCAGGATGAAGGCAGCAGTGGAATAATAATTTTGGGTAAGCAAGCTGCATGCCACGATAAGGAAAACAAGTGCAGATATGTGGAGGGGATTTCTTTTGCGGTAGGGGATTTGGTGGAATTATTCTGGAGAAGAAGTCTCAATAGTATATTTAGTTTTTTTTTTTTTTTTTTTTTTTTTTTTTCGCTTAGTAGTTCTCATGATGAGATATTCATCTGAGTTAAGTAAGATTTAGCTTAATAGAGACCAGAAGTGCTCGCTTTTATTTAGATCTAAAGGATCAAGTATGCTCAAGGATATATAACATTAGGGAGAACTTACTTCTCTGTCTTATGTGAAAGACAAAAGTCTCACATGGGATTCTTTGACTTTGCATTACCAACTAAGAATTAATAATACCATCCAAAATTTACCCTGCTATAACGTAATGTGCTACCAATGCCAATATTTAGTTAGATTGTTTGATCCTCTCTCCAACTGTTGGTGATATTTCCATGCTATGAACTGGTCCGAACTTGTAATCGTTTACAAACAAATAAGTAGGGTGTCTGCAAGTGCGTAAACTGTGGTTGCATTGAATTAACTCAGTTCCGTATACTTAAATTTGTTAGTCATTTGCAGTCGTTAGAGCATTTTGTTTTGAATGCCAGTTTGTATTTGATCTTCATGTGGTATATTTCAACACCAGACGAGGAAGAAAGAAACTAGGAACACGTGTACACTGCATTAAATTATCAACTACTATAGGATAATTTGGCATTCGTACTTTGCGGTTCTTAATTTCTTATATTGTGCTGTGCACCTAACTTGTGACTCACTCGTTAATGTGCTTTTGCTATAAAGATCTCTAAAAAAATATTTACTATCTCGCTGTTCTCTCCATCTTATGATAGGAGTAAACATTTCATCCTTCTCTGGGACCCAAAAAGAATCTCTTTTCTAGTGTCAGCTGCTTGTAAAACCCAACTTATTGACTAACGGAGATTATGTATGATTTTCAGTTAATCCAGTCCATATTTAATTGGATCAAATTGAACCATCTCTGGCTATCTTTCTAGGTTTATGAGTTAATTAAATAAAAGATTGAAGCTTCCCTTCAGAACCTTGAGTAACCGAATACTAGCTCCTTTCCCAAGCCATGATGCAGTTTGAAGAGGGACATTGATGGAGTAAAGGTCCCTCTCCAGGCTTCCATTGCTTCCAAGACCCTCTATGCTACAGGCTTGATTTATCATGGTGAGGATGTTCCACCTAAGGACAGATGTCGTGACTGAAACTGAGGATGAATTGACAAGAACTTTGGTCTAGGTTGTGTATAGTCAATAATTCTCTCATGAAATTTGGTGGGCAAGTTGTTTGTAGTGTTAAACTCTGTCTATGAGTGGGTTTTAAGCTACTTTTAAGCATCAGAGCTGTTAAATTAAGAGTTTAACTTCCGAAGCTTTTTCAAAATCATCTTGACCTGCAACAACGGGTAACTGTTTATAGATAATTTGGTAATAGCAAACCTGAAATAACTTGCTACAACCAGTCAAAATGCACTGAATAACGTAAAATTCTTTATACTGTCCATAAGTAATTGCGAAAATTAAACCTGCATGTATGCTTTGTAATTCTAGTGTCATCTAATGGCAGGTAAAAAGTTTGAATTTTGGAATATGCATTACAATTTGGCATCTTCTTAATGTCTAGTTCAATCGTGCAGTCAAATTGCTCGTGCAGAAGGCCCCTCAGGACCCAATAGAGATTATCTTTTTCAACTTGAAAAAGCACTTGGCCTCTTAGGTAAGTTCTTAAGCCTAAAAAAGCTGTCTTTCCTACTTTGTTTCTTGCTTTAGATCTGGCTAGGCCTATTTAATTTATCCTATTAACCCTCTTACATTTGTTGGTCAATATTGCCGTGTTCACTTGAACTAGGATGTGAAGATAAACATGTCAGTGACATAGCAAAGGAAGTTAGGCGCATTCTTTCAGAAGAGGAGGTAACCATCTCATGATCTTGAAGATAGCTGGAACATTATCTAAATTTCAGTTCTTCAAGATGTTGAGGAATCTTTTTTACTATGTGCATGATATAGTGGAAAAGTAATTGCTTTTCCATATCCAAGTTCCTTCAGATTTCTTGCATTCGAGGAAAATGATACACTATTGGCTTTCATGTTTTGTCCGGTCACCCTTTCAATTATATACTTGAAGTGTCAGACCATAGTCATAAGATGGAAAGACGATCGAGTTAATAGTGTGTGCGATGTGATAGGAGTGTTCTTAAGGCACCACTTTCATTGCACCATTAGTATTTTTGAAAATACATGTAGTCTGGAAATACGTTAACGTTGCGTATATTTTGACAAGCTTCCGACTGAGGTCCACTGCTGGCCATCTAATTAAAATTCCTGTTAAAAAAATAATTCAATTTTGTCAAAAGAAAAAGAAAAAAAAAAGCAAACGTTGGTCAATCCCTGGATTTACTTTTTCACTTGACATATGAGTTTGATGAAAAAAAAAAAAGAGAAACGCATCCTCAATATATTAGCTATCCCTGGAATATTACAAAAACGGTAATGTGCCAATGCAAAAACGTGGATTCTTGTGCTAACTGCATCCTATACGCAAACAGAAAGTTATAGTTTGCAACAAATTGATTGTTTCTCTACACTGTTTAGTGCAACCAAAACCTGTAACCTATGTAATCCACTAGAATAAGGATTTATAGATGCATAAGAAACAAGTAAATTAAACAGAAATGTCCATTTTATGCATGATTAGGGACAAATAATTAAACTAATCCTCCATTATGACATAGTTCACTGCGCTAAAGTTTGAACTTCAGACCTCGGGTCTGAAGTTTGAACAGCCTTCGGACCTGAGGTCTGAAGTTCAATTTCTGAGGTGACTAAAATTTAAATATTTGTAGTTTCAGCTATGTTTAAATAGCAGTTCTCCAAGCGGCTATTTATGCACTTGGCGACTTTCAAAAGGTAGGAGCGTAAAATGAAATAATTTACCTAGTACCAGTCGAGCCATAAGTCTCATGACATGCGGTGTAAGCACCGCAATTTTTAAATCTTATTATTTATGAATTATAAAGCATAATAATAATACAAAAAATAAGATTACATTAAAAAACAATTGTTGAAATATAAGAAGAGAAAGTTCTACGTATTGATATAACGAAAAAGAATTTCAATACTGTAAACGTAATTATGAGATATAAGAAAATATAATACTGGAGAAGTTATTATGAGATACAATCAACTCGAAGCAACCTTAACAATTCAAAAAGATGTATAAACTACACATTCTACCTCCTAATAAGCAAGTAATCAATATTTTTATGGAGTACTACTTCAAAAACTATTTTTAATAGCGCAATTCTAGTTTTGGCACAACTAGAAACATAAAAAAGGCGAGTATTTGTATTAAAGAAGCAACTTGCATATACGATACAACATCATTATTATTCTTCCAACAAGTAAATAAATCAAGAAATCATTCTTGTTTTATTGAGGTGTATTGTTGTCAACTTACGTAGTCGTACCTATTAGCAATAAGACGACTACTTCATGCACGCCACTAAACGATGCTATTTAATGCTTGGGTTCGCCCAATATTCGGGACAACAATTCTTCTTAATCATAACTATCACATCCATAGGTTCATCACTCATAGTCTAGCCCTCTGTTAATTCATCAACTACGTATAATTCCTTACGGAAAGAGGTATCTGCCTACCCAACGACTTTCCGATGTGATTGACAAGAAACAGGACATGGAACAAAGTTTAATTCATTAGACAGGAGTTCACCAAGTCTAAGAAAGGGTCGATGGAATAGTCCTTTTCTTTAGATAAAATAGAAGCTCGTTCTTGACCTCTTTGGCATTAACTAATGCAAATTCGTAACCCACTATCTTTTAGGTAAGAGTCAGTCAGATCTTATCCATGCAATAGAGCAATCGTCACTATCTCACAAGTTTTAAAAAGTCACTCGCTCACAAGTTTTAAAAAGTGGTAAGTGCAAGGACAAATTAATTCAAAAAGGGAAAAGTAATCTAGCTCGATTCTTGTTTCTTTCCTTTAGCAGCATGGTCCAACACATGGGAAATTACAATCAAAGAGGTAACAATACCCGAAATAGCGAAGTACATGAATTTTCTGTCTCTTTCCTTCGCTAAGAGACCGTCGACATGTTCCCATTCAGAGATCCAATCGTCAAAATCATACACTAAAATGATTATCATGTTAATAATAATTTGTTAGTCCTTAATCATTAACACTTAACAGTTAAATAATTACGTTTCTTTACCAATGAACACAAAAAGGACTACTATTTCAAATACAATAATAAAAAAACATAGAACCTTCAAAAATATATAACTAGGAACTAAAGGCCATTAGCAAATGAGAACATAAAGTTTGGCAGTTCCCAAAAGCCAGGTTAAGGTGAATCTCACCCTCGCTCACTTCGCAATCATAGAATATGTGACTTTAAGGTTGAATTATTCTCGAACTTCACAGTTAAAACAGACGAAGACGACTTCGAGAAGTCAAGGTAAATCGAAGAATTCAGAGGGTCAATAAGACTATTTAAGAAATTGTGCACATGATTCCTATAAAAGCTGATGAGAGCACACGGAGAGCTGCGCATTGAATGTACTTTGGGGCGCCCAGTCAAACACTTGCGCATAGGCCTTGCGAGACAAGCATCTCCAATGTGCCTGTCTCCCAATGTGCCTCAGGGCATTTTTCTAAGCATCTTGCTTCGGGGCGAGCCCCAAGCCTTTTAAAAAGGCTGCTACCACCAAGACTCGACTTTCACCAAAAAAGCCTTCTAAAGAACTGCTACCAGCAGAAAAATGAAGATTGTCACCTCCTACAATGCACAAGCAAAGATGCTCCATGTACAAATCGCTTGATAACTAACAACTATGGTATCTATTATCCATGATCGCTAATTTAACACTTCTTAACCAAGCTAAATATCAAGTCTGGAGTATAAATGTACTTCTAAAATACACTGAATTTCAGCTCCCAATCTACGTTGAGAAACTGAAACTATTGATACATTGGAAAGACCATCCCCGATCTATAACTTATAATCTTCACTCTTCAGAGAGCTTCATTCACTGTCCTCATTATCATCTGCCACAGAAAAGGGTGTTTTAGAAATGGGACACTAGTATGATGAATTTATGCAAATGATGAACAATCAGGTGGAGAACAGGTGCAAGAATTAGTACACTACAATAGGTTTGTTTCCACAAGAATCTTATTCAAGTTACATGGAAATTTAAATTTCGAAGTGTGATTTAGCTTTAGGCCCATGAGCAAAAGAACTGGTACTACTTAATAGGGAGACTGCCAACATATGCTGACAAGGAGAATGAGGAATATTGCCTGCTCTGGAACTTCGACCAAAGAAAAGAGGAAAATTGCTGTTGATGCAGCACAAAAACATGCCACTCACTAGAGCAGTTGGGAGGCCAATGGTGAGGAAAAATGGAAAATGCAGGGAAACCCAATAGAACAAGAAAGTTAATGCCTAGAAGGTAAAGGTATCTCAAATCAGCAAAAAACCACCGCAGAATATATATGCTAGCAACTATACCTTCATTGAACTCCTCACTCTCACTGCTCTCATCAACTTCATTGTCATCATCGTCTTTGTCGTCGTCACTTACATTATCCTCGTTGGTATCACCATCTTTGTCATCATTCTTATCTTTTTTAGGAGGTGACTTGGGTCTTGGAGGAGGCACAAAACTGGTCGTTGATCTTCTTCGTGTATCCGAAACAATGTTGCTCAAGTCAATGCCTTCCAATTCTTTCGCTCTTTCCTTTCTCTTTTTAACTTCTTTGATTTCTGGGAAATCAGAAGTGGCATCAGCATAAAGTTACAGAATAAACTTCCCATATAATGCACCTATAAAAGCTACATTTTAACACTTTCCAACTCAACAAGAGAATTGGTTCAGGCATGCGGGTAAAAGCAGCAGCAACTTAAAAGTAGCAGAGAAGTAAAACAGAAGTGAAGAAGCCATATACGATTTCAACTGAAAAATTGTTAGGTACCACAATTACAACATCTTACTACTCCGTTAGACACTTTTATATAGTCGTGACTTACCTTTCTCGCTGGGGTTCGGTGATAGTCCTTCTGCAGAAAGTATCTTTTCCAACTCCTTTATCAGGAAGCCCTCACGCTTGTCGTCAGATACCTGCTTGGCTCTCTTATAAATAGAAGGAGCAACACTGGTTTTTAGGATGATCAGGGAAGTTGAACATTTCAATTAGAACGTGGGCCCGGCATCAGTTAATACAGGTAATTAGAAATTTTTGGAAAAGACAAACCTCATCCCACAAGCTTTGAATATTGATTTCAGATGTTCCACACGTTTTCCATATCCAGCATTAGCTGATGCTCCCTTTACAACTTTCTTCTGCATTTAGGTAAGTTTAATGAATAAGAACCACATAGGTGCATGGGGAGGATTTTTTAACAAATAATATTATACGAACATTATCATAATAAACTCACCTTGGCAGGTATTTCAGCAGATGATCCAGATTGACCATCTTCAGAACCACTCTTATCGGTGTCTCCATCACTACTTTCATCTGGCAGCTTCTTAGAAACTTCTTTCTTCTTTTTGGCAGGGACATTATCCTCTGAATTAGGTTTTTTCCGTTTCTTCAGTCCTTCAGATTTCTCAACCGTTTCTTTTGCGACAGATCTTTTTCCTGATTTTACTTTCTCTACTATATTTTTACTTCGGCTGCTAAATGAATCAGAGTTTTCACCACTCTTCTTTGCTGTCTTACTTCTTTTTTCAGGGCTCCTCTTAACACTGCTAGATTTAGGAGCTTCAGAAGATGTTAACACCTGTTAACAAATTTTTTTTTGAAATGATTAACAAACATACTCCCTTTGGAAGTAAAGAGTTTTTTTAAGCAAAATACCACCTCATCTATTTGATTCTGAATGAACTTCTTAAAGGCATCAAGAGTGTTTTTCTCAAGACCAAGATCTTCTTCCAGAAGTCGACGAACACCAGCAAGAGTTATTGACCTGAGATAAACCATTCACTTGAAGCTGTTAAAACGGACAGAAAAGAACAAGAACAAGAAAATAAAAGGCCAACGTTTACATAAATAAATAAATCCTTTGAGAGAAGAGGTGATGTTGAAATTGACCAAACTATTAAAGAAGTGTTCAGGTGTATTCACTAGTAATACATAAAACCAGCTAAAAAGAGCTTATCTTCATTTAAAAGTAAATTGTTAGGAAAGTGGAAGGAGTCTTTGATTGAAAACTAATATTTGTCTTCTTTCTTTAAAGAAAGAGAAAATTTTGTTTGATATCTTTCTAGTATTAATGTGGATTGTCACTAAAAACTATTTCCTTCACTGCTGTTCATCAGCTTTTCGTCAGCTTTTCATCTCTTTTCCATCTAGACACATACTCATGCAACATCATACAACAACAACAACGTACCCAGTGCAATCCCACAATGTGAGGTCTGGGGAGAGTAAAGTGTACGCAGACCTTACCCCTACAATGTAGGGAGGCTGTTTCCGAAAGACCCTCAGCTCAAGAGAAAGAATGGCAAAAGAGGTCAGATAAGGACAAGTAATTCAAAGCAGTATGAAAATGAAATAGAGCAAGATCGAAGACCAAGATAACAATCTGAAAAAAGAATAGCTAAATAAAATACTCGAAGTACAAAAAATAACAGATAGTAGCAAAAAATCAAGGACAAGAAACTATAGGGCAAAACTGAGAATACTAAGTAGAAAGACGAAAATAATACTTAACCTACTGGGAGGAAAATACTCCTAGTGCTACCACTAGCCTTCTATCCTGATCTTCGATCTCCACACTCTCCTATCTAAAGTCATGTCCTCTGTAAGCTGAAGACTTACCATGTCCTGCCTGATCACCTCTCCCCAATACTTCTTCGGCCTACCTCTACCCCTCCTCCAGCCATACATCGACAACCTCTCACATCTCCTCACCGAGGCATCTGCGTCTCTCCGCTGGACATGTCCGAACCATCTCAGTCTCAACTCTCGCATCTTATCTGCCACAGAGGCTACTCCCATCTTTTCCTGAATAGCTTCATTTCTGACCCTATCTCTCCGAATAAGCCCACACATCCATCTCAACATCCTCATCTCCATCACTTTCATCTTCGGGACATGGGAATTCTTGACTGGCCAACACTACACGCCATATAACAGCGCTGGTCTAACCACTACTCTGTAGAACTTCCCTTTAAGTTTTGGTGGTAACTTCTTGTCACATAAGACGCCAGATGCGAGCCTCCATCTCAACCACCCTGCCTCAATACGGTGCGTAACATCCTCATCAATCTCTCCATTATCCTTGATCATGGCCCCAAGGTACTTGAAACTCCCTCTCTTTGGGACGACTTGCAAGTCTAACCCCGCTTCCACATCCGCCTCACTTGTCCCCGCGCTGAACTTGCACTCACGTACTATGTCTTCGTCTTACTCAACCTGAACCCTTTAGACTCCAGGGTATGTCTCCAAACCTCCAATCTGGCGTTCACCCCGCTCCGCGTCTCGTCGATCAAGACAATGTCATCTGCAAATGACATACACCATGGAACCTCTCCTTGAATGTGGCTCGTCAATACATCCAACGCTAAGGCAAATAGAAACGGGCTAAAGGCTGAGCCCTGATGTAACCCCATCACGACAGGAAAGTGTCCAGTCATGCAACATCATACAATTAAGTAGAATTCGGTTCAACCTAACTCTACATTCTCACTGTTTTGAAGCTTCCATTATATTGAAATAGTATGCCAAATATTCCAAAAACACATATCAAATCCTAAAGCACAACCAAAAACAATTTCAACACATTACACCAATTGAAAAGACACCTGAAACCAATAATTAGCCCAGAAACAGGCCTGAACATTGTCTAATGTAGAAGAAATACAGCACAAAGTACATCCTATTTCTGCCGCCTAGTTTCTTTCTTGAGTACTTTACTCGTTATTTACTTTGAAAAGTAACAGCAAAGACATCTCATTAGCAGGGCATTGAGTGGGTGCAGCGTGCGTAAGAAGAAACCAGAAGTCCAGAATTAAATTACACTCCTTGCAGGAAGAGATGCACCAGTTTCTTCAAAAATCACAATTAGGACAAATAAGTCAACTCAGTCAGTCATCTATAAAATTAGCTCTGACAAAAAGCTTAGGATCTCCTCATGTTATGAAGCATAAGTTTCTTTGCAGCAAAAATAAAAATGAAAAACTATGTCGTCGACAAATTATAAACCCCTCGGAGGACAACTCTTCTCCTTGAGATGCCCTTCTATTTCTTCCATTCGAATGCACCAAACTACGCACGTGGTTATCATTTGTATTATGTAAGGGGAGTTTTCCTAACTAACGAAGAACTTCTTGGGCTTCTACTTTTCCATATCAGTTTCCAAAGGCATCAGTCAATTGATTACTAAGGCATGATAAAAGTGAACCCTCAAATCATATTTCAGCAGTTTTACATTCACATTAAATCATTGACCTCATTAAAGTGAATAAGCTTCACACATCTGAGTTTGTAACAAAAGCAAGTAACTGAACTCTTGTTTTGTGTAAAATTTTGGAATGAATAACAGAAATGTTTCCAAGATCAACAGAATTTATTCGCTTATATATCCAACATTGTCATAACAAGAAATAAGGAAACAACCAAGATAAGGCCATTAGAGATGACCCCTAACCCTTCTGTTGACATAAACCTGTCATCAACCGGCATATATTTTCTTCCACTCAATTTTCCTAAAGAGCATCTTTGAATGCCATGAATGAATTTTTTGTTCTTTAAATACTACAGGTGCTAAAATGAATAAAAAAAGTACCCCATGGGTGATAAAACGGATTGACTACAACTAGGTATGAGCATATGACATTAAAAGGATTTGTAATCGAGATTTTGATGTCCTAAAGCTATTATCACCCATTACTGCCATCCCAATTATAACCCATTAGGCTGAATGCACAAAGTCGCCAATGATTAACCCATTTTGCCACATTGTCAAGTATATAACAATACAAATACTCATGAAGACTTCGTTTTTTGGTTTTTCTGTTTATTATCAAGGCTTGTGTAGAGCCACCTTGCGCGCCTCAACTAAAACACCGGTAACTTGCTACAGTCCACAAGCGGAGGTGTCGGGTAAACCTGCTCATAAAGGTCACACTAGACCGGATAACACTGAGTGCTGCAGGTGGAATTCAAACTTGGAATCTTCATATTGTTGCTTCTAACTTCAACCACTCAGCCTTCCCCTTGGGTACTACTTGTGAAGATATTCTTATGGATCTCAACAAAAATAGGGGGGGACCCAAAGAAAGTAAACAAAAAGAGAAATGGAAAAAAGAGAGAGAACAAGAAACATCGTGTGCCACACTGCCACTACCTGAAGAGACTTAGCCTAACACGCATCATATTCTATCATAGACGGACAGCCTTAAACTCATCGGTGATAAAGGGCTCAAAAACAATCATCTAAAAATGTGTTGTCAATGCGAATGCAACACTTAAGAGCAACATTCGGGTAACTCTAGTTCCAAGTACTCATTTATCATTCATTATAGTCAACAAATAGCCATTAGTTAAGTGTACCAAAAAACCATTTGCCACCTTGCAAGTACATTACGACAGAATTGCTTCATGTGTTCTTATTGACTTCAAAGATTCTAAAAGGAGCACCTTTGACACCCTAACTTCACGGCAGCAAAGCCACTGAGCATCATTTCTATCATGGCTAAAATTCCCACTTTACTTATGCACCAAAAAGCACCACAGAAGGTAACAAAAGATAACCCAACAATGAAGTTCATTAAAATGATCCCTTACCCTACGGGCTTGCCTTTTTTTTTTTTTTTTGGGTGCGGTGGGGGGGGGGGGGGGGGGGGGGTTGGGGTTGCTTTATGTTTCAATCCAATCCAAGTTTAATTTAGATCGTATAGCTCATGCATCAACTGGCACTTTATAATATCGCAAAAAAATTAAGGACAAACCTTTGTACTTTGGATCATATATGAGAATTAAGAAATTTTAAAATCTAAGAATGGCAGCTTTTGAAAGGAGACTAACAGAGATACATAATTTTATTTGTTTACTCTTTTTATAAGAGATTCAATTGTTCAACTCTATCAAAAGAATGACATTTTTTTGATGACATGGGAACCCGCAGCCGCTACCCTTTGGGTGCGCACAGAGTAAACCCAGCTCCTGTGCAATAGCTCGCAAACCACACAGGAGAGGTAACCCGCACTATCAAAAGAATGACATTTTTGGATCTCCATACGTCTCTCACGATAGAAAGTTTAGCTAGACTCGTTGAATTAGGCCGATGGATGCGATGAAAAAAATGAAAATTAGAAAAGCGTGTGGTCAAGATAGTATTCAGATAGAGTTTTGGAAGTGTCTTGGAGAGGTTGAAGTAGAATGACTCACTAAGCTATCCAATGCTATACTAAGAAGTGGCAATGCCCGACGAGCGAGGAAAGAGTATCCCACAATTTAAAACAATAACAGAAATATTCAAAGATAGAGCGGAGACTTAGGAATATGTTATCATAGTCTCCAGATGCTTTCTTTGCAAAGTAACAGATGAGACTAGCAACCATTTATTCCTGCATTGCAAAGTCGCAGCACAAATATCAGCACTTTTTCTCAGTCTCGCAGCTGCAGATTTGCAAAGTTGCGGGATCAGAAGAGGAAGTAGCAAAAGCCAGAAGAAGTGGTGGAGGATAATACCCCAATGCATTTGATGGACTGCTTGGAGAGAGAGGAATGGTAGATGTTTTGAAGATAGATCCAATTCCATTCAAAAACTCAAATGGAAATGTATTGTATCTTTTTATTTTTGGTGTAAACAGATAAGTTTAGAAGATATAGATCAAGTTGTAGATTTATTAGGATAACTGTAAGTATTTCCCTTTTTTTTCTTTTTTTCTTTTTTTTTTATAAGGATCACTGTAAGTATTTCCTTGTTGTATTCTTTCTTAAGAAATACAAGATTCAGCTTTAGATTTATATTTCCATCATCGTGTATAACTACAATGAGCTATTACAAATGTCCTTATTTAGGATATACAGGTGAGATAAAGGGGAAAAGAGAAGTGGTGTTCTGGCTTTCTTTACCCAGCTAGCAATGAAAGATACGTACTCAGAATTAGCTCTGAAGTGAGCAGCTCTCTCCCAGATGGCCTTCTTTATTGAGCTCTCACTTGCCTTTACACCTTGAGCATCCACTGACTCTGAATTGGAGCTCATAACGCCCATTATAGGAGAATCATCCATTTCTGCTTCATCAAGTGCTGGCTCTTTGATATCTTTCTCTATCACTTGCTTTTTAGGGGACTCGAGCACTTCTTTTTCTTGCTTAGTAGAAGAAGCATCTTTTTCCAGCACATCTTTTTCTTGATTAGTTGAAGCGGCGTCTTTTTCCAAATTTTCCTGTGAATCCTTAGGGGGGCCATCATCATCAGCATTCTCCATTAGCTAGCATGTCAAACAAAAAACATAATTAGCAACTGTAAAAAACCTCTACTTTTCCTGCGAGGGTATATAATGTTACATGCCAAAAGAGCAAAAAAAACGACAAAATGAAGAAGCACTTGCAGAAAATAGCTACTGAAAGCATTGCAATCCAAAGCATAACTCTCATTTAATTGATCATAAATGGAGAATGTCGCTTTGAACTGACTAAACTACTACCTAGAACTCTTAATAGAAACAACCATAAGAATATTTTCTAATAAAGAGGGTATCATTTTAAGGCTTAGTTAAGGCGCTCTTAAGCCCTAAAGTTAGTTAGGTATCAAGGCAATGGGCCCACATGGCTCTATCTTGAAAAAGTGGCACTAAACAATAAATATAGTTGGCATATTGTATGTTAATTGTGAAAAAACAAGACTATGAATGAATATGTTAATGATTATGAATAGGAAATTAGATATTTCGTGTAAAAAACTAGTCAGTATTCGCTAAATATTTTGCATCTAATCTAGAAATTTAAAACGACTTTTTGATTTTTGATAAAAGTAGTTTCATTGAAGTCGTCAAGAAGATGCAGTAGATAAACAAAAAAAAAAAAAGAGAGAGAGAGAGAGAGAGTGTTAGTTTCATTACAAAATTTAACCGACTTTTAACTTAAATGAAATGATTATTTACTTCATATTTTTCTTTTGGTAAGGTAAATAATAAATTATATTTTACTTAATTATAAGTTTGTTCAATTCCTTTATCAGGGAGTTACCATTTGTGTTCATAAATATTTTTTTCCTTGCATTACATGTAAACCTTATCTTCTTCTTTGTTTGAACATTTCTCAGTAAAACACCTGCCTTGATTGAGTTCTTTTCTTAAACCCCACAACATATTAGTGCTTTTTTGTTCTTTTTGCCTTTGGGAACACGAAACAAACACGTGTGATTAAAGACTCTTTCAAGTACGCTTAAGCCCTAAAGGTGCAATGCAAGCTGAGCGCTTCCTTTCACTCGGGCAACACCTTCCTGCAGGCACGAAGGTGCTAAGGCGTGTGGCTAATCGTTTATCATTCCGTTGAAATCAAGATAATATTGTTACATGTTAGAATATGTCTAGGTCGAAAAAATGTCTAGGTTCATTGAAACCGAGCATGAGAATATTCGACAATAACCTACGATATTCAATCAAATATCATAGAATATTCCATATTAAATTTTAAAATGATTACTTACCTTGATAGACGCAAAGAATAGTTGCTTACCATGTTGTACATGGCTTAAGACTCCTATATTAGAAGTCTGTCTCGTACATCGTAATCACCAATTAAAAGATTTTTTTTTTTCCTCTTTTCAAATTTCCAAAAAGTGCGTTGGAGAAGGCTGATTTGTAATAACCATGGGGCCCCTAAATGGATATTCATGTTGTTCATCACAATCCATAGGAGATTCCATACTAACGATAGGCTAGTTAAACGGAGGTTGTTTGATAATTTGCTATGTCCTTTATGTGAAGAGGAAATGAGAATATTGACAATCTTTTTTTCAAATGTAAAGTGGCTGCTATCATATGGACCAAACTATTACACTGACAAAGTGTGCACAGACAGGCAATGGACTGATCTGCATAATTGTAAGAATTGAGGCTCATGAGAAAGGGCAGAATGCAGCAACTGAAGTTTTTAGAATGACCCATGACAGCTGTGTTTACCATGCATGGAAAGAAAGAAACTACATTGTCTTTCAGAAGAAGCAAAGGAGATCTGAGGTGATTACAAGAATTGCTATCCAGGAGGTCTTTCGAGGAGGAGAAATGAAGACTAAGTTTTTTTTTTTTTTTTTTTTTGTGAGAATGACGACGGCAAAGTTAGTCAGTAGACTTAAAATGTTGAATTTCTATCCTCGAGTTTTCTTCTGTTTTTTTTTGTTTTGGTGTTGTCGACTGAGTGTTGATTGGAGATGTTAGCTTTAGCTGTTAGGTGCAACATTGATGTTCGGAGCTGCTGTCCAAACTTCATTTTCTTTGAGAATTCTGTATAAACTCATACTTGGTAATAAATTCTTTATTTACCCCCCCAAAAAAAGGTGGCACTAAACACTTCTTTCTACAAGATGGAGCTGCACCAAAACAGTAAATATATAGCTGGCTATGTGACAATTAATTATCAAAAGGTGTTACGGATAATTTATTACTAATTAGGAATAGGAGATAAGAAATTTAGCATAAGAAAACTATTCATTAACTGGAATTAAAAACTTAAAACTACATCTTAGGCCTTAGCATCTGTAATTTTTCATGAAGTTAAGCTATTCATTGATATGATGGACAAAAGTCTAGCTTACAAGATCTATACAAAAAATAGAGAATCCTACACACGCATGAATTTCTATAAGAACCAAGAAATCAGCAAAGCTAAATGGAATATCATGCGGAACTCGAAAGATGTGCAAAAGAATAAAAAAAGATTCACTAGTACATGCATAGGAGTTTTCCATTCCTTCAAATGCTCTGTTGTTTCTTTATTTCTCGTCACGTGAGTGCTAAATAAGCCACCTCCCGTGTTTGTTTGTTTTTTTTTTTTTTTTTTTTAATATGGATTCAGAATGGAAAGTACTTTTAAAACTAATTTACATGATTTTTACTACATATTTTCACCTAATTGTAGTTTTTCAAATGCTTAATGTAACTTTATTTATGTTTAAAATTATTTTCCTTAAATTACATTAACCCCCCACCCCACCCCCCGGTCAAAAAAACAATGAAGTGTATGAGAAGTCAAACATTTTTTTTCATACATTTAAGTATTTTAATAGTAAATTTATAACTTTAGCATTTTGACGTACCAAATTCAAGGAATGTCCAAATTGTGATGAAAAATTAGATGGTTTGAACCTCATATCGGAAACCCATTATTCTTGTAGTAACAAGAGAATTTTTCTCCTTAATTTGGTGCACCTTTCTAACTAAAACTGCATTTCAATTGCACTTTGCGCTTAAAGCAATACTAGATCTTGGCACTTTTTTACGCTTTTTGATGATCATTGAATGGTTATTTGCTGCTCTAAGGTTTCAGCTTATCTCCCCCACCCCTCTCTCTCTCTCTTTGCATGGCGTGCAGCTCATAATGCAGTTCCTGGATTGATAACGTGCAAAAGAATAGGCAATTTTAACCAGTTGGTGCTTCATGCATAAATAACATACATCTCCTAAGCTTTGCTGTGACATTGCTTTAGATATGTGGCGTTCTATCTTCTATTTTTTTCGGGGTCTATTGGGTTATGACAGCTGATATTAGATCTCATCTAGTAAGGTGGAACATCCAGCATGTCAGAAAAGACCAGAGACTGAAAAAGGTGACTCTTGAGCTATTTTGGGTAGCTAAAAGGTACAGGAACATCTGTGCGAGTTGAGAGTCCTATTCATAAGACAAAGAGTTCCTTTTTTTCCTATTTTCTTTTGATCAGATTGGGCCAACATGAGTATTCCCCAGAGTATTGATTCATGGCACTAGTATGCAATCAAAATTTAATAAAATAAGGAATACACCAGAAGATCAAGAAGGTAAACACTAATATGAAAGTAAGAGACATCTACTAATTCATAATGTCTCTATAAAACTTGAGAGTAAGTAAAATTTGAAAATTCAATCTGTTTTAATCCATTCTGAAATACAATAGATATCAAGATGGTGCGGAATACACAAAATGTGAAGATTAGACAACTTAGAGTACATAAAATGTGAAAATTCAATAACTGTTTCAATACATTATGAATTAAAATAATAGTACGACGACGCTGAGAATAGAATGAACAAAATGTGCCATTTATAAAGAAACCAATAAGATTACCTTCTCCAAGAACTGCTTAATGAATCCTTTATGCACATCGAGAGCATACTTTTCAAGCTCGAGGTCTTCCTCTATCAGCCTACGCACCCTCTCCAAAGTGAAGGAGCTGCACCGCAAATTCGAAGCCACCCAACAAAACATTAGATCTATAAAATATTTGATAAAATAAAGCGTCCATAATAATAGCATTTATTGTATGTTCTTGTTTCAACACACTTCCACTGTACCATTCAATGGGACTTGAAATGCCAAGGCTCGATGACCTCTGGAACATGGAACAATATTTTAGGGTTGTTCGTGCCCCTTTTGAAGAAAAAAAGATCCCTTCGAGCAGAAGATCATGCATGTACAACCCCAATTATCCTAACATCATCAGCTTCAACCCCAAACCCCAATTTTAGATAAAAGGTTTAGGTCATAAGATCACACTAGAGCTGCTCAAGGAATAAAACTGTTTACTCTCTCTTTTTTTTTTTTTTTCACAAGTAGCTCTTGGTCATAAAGATATTATTGAATTTCTTTGCCAAGTAATGATCAGATTGCTCATCTGTCTTAATTAAGTATATCTCTTGTAGCACCCAAGGGTGTGGTCTCTTGGTTAATGAAGTAGATTGAGAACCATGAGGTCTCAGGTTCAAATACCAGCTGAGGCAAAAACACTAGGTGATTTCTTCCCATATGTGCAAGCATTGGAGGACGGCGTCACCCAATACCTGTGCTGGTGGGAGGTAGTAGGTACTTAGTGTAATTAGTAGAGATGTGCATAAGATGGTCTCGTTACCATAGTTATCAAAAAATATACAGTATATCTCTTGCATATCAAAATTGTTGTTTGAATAAGCTAGAGTTTGGCCATAGATTTTGGACCAAAAGTTTAACATAACGCAATGTTGTTCAATTTCAGATAGTACAAGGGAAAACTTGACCCTTTTCTACAGAAAAAATATTGTGCAATAATGCAAAACCTAGTTAAAAAACAAAATACAGATAACTTATTACAAAGAACCAAAAAATATGCAACAAAATTCCATTTTAACAACTTAGTGTCTATGAAATCAACCTATCTTAGTACTACAAAGACAACAATGCTATACTAGAAAATGACAAAGTAAACTCAAAGCCTTCAAAATTAATTTGTCATTCATGTCATATATCAATTCCAACACTCTCACCCACATGGCCCAACCCGAACGCGAGAAAATTATGCACATCTTCATATCATATGACAATTACTGGATATGTACTGAAAGGGTAAGACACAAATGGGTTTCACACATAAATAGGCACCCTTTGGAACGGACTAGCAGAGAGAACACCAACACTTAGGGCCCGTTTGGCCATGGATAATTTTCACTTTTTTCCGGCATTTTACTCCGGAATCATGTTACAATTTACCGTATTCCGAATTCAAAAAACTCCAAGTAACTGTTTTCACATTTTTCACTCCAAATCACTCACAAAAATTCAACATTTTTCCAAGTTGCATTCATTTCCAAACACAACCCCAATTTCCAAATACCATTTTTTATGTCCAAAATCTAGATACGGATCCGGGCCTGGAAACCCAATAGTCCTGGCACCTCCACAATAATCACTAGACCTAAAACCTTCATATGCCATAAAATTCCAAATTAACCCATGATGTCCTTTTCAGTTCCTATCCCCTTACCCATGAGGTTTTTTCCAGTTCCCAAATTGACCCATGATGTTTTTTTCAGTTCCCAACTAACCCACGATATTTTTTTCAGTTCCCAATTGACCCATGATGTTTTTTTTTTTCCTTTCAAATTCTTATCCCTTTACCCTCACCCATATCCCGAAAAACAACCACTTCAATGAAAACTACTGTATAAAAAAAACAAATCAAACTACTGTCACACAATAATTCTAATGAAAAAAAAGAGAACATACTCAGCATTATCTTTGATATGTTGAAGACGAGAACGCATAGCAGTCTCAATCTTTGGTTCTAATTCATTCTCCTCTTTCCCCATTTTCTACTAAACCCTAAATCCACCAACCAACAAAGATACACAGAGACTTTTGAAGTATGGAAGATTAGAGTAATGTTTTATGGAGGGAGGGAGTGTTTACTGTTTAGGGCTTAACTATAAAACCTCACAAGTCTCTCTTTCCCCCCATTTTCTTCTCTTTTTTTTTTTGGAGCGTCTCCCTCCCTTTTCTCATTCTTCTCTCGTTTAGTATAATATAAAGTATTCCTATTAGGAAAATGACAATTTACACTGAGCTTTTTTGTTGTTTGACATAAATTAAAAAGATAAAAATAATTTCCGAGAGTTTACTAGATTTCGCCTTCATAATACTAATATTTTATTTTCTTTTAACATATATATCATTAAAAAAACACCAAAATATAAAGAATAATCGATATATACAGCCCACGCATCTAGTTTGCAGCCGATGTAATCCAATGTATCATCGGTGTATAGATAATATATATGTTTTGTATAGCTACTAATGAACTACCGTATTTTGGCATTAATTTTTCGATTGAGACGAAAGGACTATAATTTGCATTTTTTATACATTCTTAAAGTATTAAACAATGATATATGTTATTTGTGTTTATTGTTATAATTTAAAACTTAATCTTACTTTAAGTGAAATCTTGTTAATTACTTATATTTGTCAGCATGTATTACACAAAATTACAGGAAATAAAGAAAACATACGTCGAATCGGACGAATGGAAATTTGAAATAGAAAATGATCAAAGGTAAATAACATCAATAACTAATATATAATATTATAAGAATAATATTTTAATTCAAGAATTATGCCTTTATTAAGATATAATTAGAAAAATAGTCAGATACCCCCTCAACGTTTAGCCGGTCTAATTATGACACACCCAATCTTTACGGGCGACCTATTACCCCCGGCCTTATTTTTCTGTATTTTTTTTACCCTTTTTCGGTCATTTCTTACATGAGCGTGTCAACACGAAGCACCAGTGCATGAGGGCATTTTTTAACATGGCCACGCCAGCGCCATGTCAGAATTTTTTAAAATTTTAGTCTTTTCCTTATTATTCATTTGATTTTTCTTTTATTAATTATATTTACACTAATTAAACTCTAATTAACCATTAAAATCATCCAATAATTTTATCTTTTTCATCACTAAAAAATTCTACCACCACATCTCACCGGAAAGACCATATCTGCCGCCACCTCCGTTAGCTTCCTCAATTAACGGAACATATCTTTTCAATTTTATCTTCTTCCCTTTACCTTCCTCAATTAAAACTCATTTTCTTCCTCCATTAACGCACCCACATTCCATTTCATCATCAAACATACATATATTTTCAAGAAATCAACCTATTGGGTTCAAGAATCATGAAAAAAAAAAAAATCTTTTTCTTTCTTGTATCTTCCTCGATTAAAACTCATTTTCTTCCTCCATTAACACACCCACATTCCATTTCATCATCAAACATACATATATTTTCAAGAAATTAACCTATTTGGGTTCAAGAATCATGAAAAAAAAGTCTTTTTCATTCCTGTATCTTCCTCAATTAAAACACATTTTCTTCCTCCATTAACACACCCACATACCATTTTATCATCGAACATACATATATTTTCAAGAAATCAACCTATTTGGGTTCAAGAATCATGAAAAAAAAAAAAACTTTTTCTTTCCTGTATCTTCCTCAATTAAAACTCATTTTCTTCCTCCATTAACACACCCACATTCAATTTCACCATCAGTCATACATATATTTTCAAGAAATCAACCTATTCAGGTTTAAGAATCATGAATTTTTTTTTCTTTTTCTTTCCTTTGTCTTCCTCAATTAAAATCAATTTTCTTCCTTCATTAACACACCCACATTCAATTTCATCATCAATCATACATATATTTTCAAGAAATCAACCTATTTGGGTTCAAGAATCATGAAATTTAAAAAAAAATTAAAGTGCAATTGAACAAAAATTAAGTGGGTGACTGGGGTGGTGGAGGTGGTGTTGCAGTGGGGGCGTGGAAATTAAGTGACTAAATTTTTTATTCTAACAGTTGAAATTTTATTTAGTAAGTGATTCGATTTTCACTTTGGTTCAATTTCAGTTAAGGTTTGGTGACGTAAAGAAGAAAAATTGAAGAGACAATAGATTTGAATTAGTTGGAAAGAAAGAATTGAGCAAACTGGAAAAAAAAAAAGACAAAGAAGAAGACTTGGGCGCGTGTATCTCACCTAACACTAAAAAAGCGGGGGTCGTGTAAAAATGCCAAAAAATGGTACAAAAATACAGAAAAAACAAGGCCAGAGAGGTAATAGGACGCCCGCAAAGGTTGATTGCGTCATAATTAAACCGGCCAAATATTGAGGGGGCATCTGACTATTTTCTCATATAATTTGAATGACAGGATAATTCTTTACATGTTTATATAAATAACTTTTTTTATAAATAATATTTCCACAAAAAAGACTCAAATATGTATGAGTGTGGGGACCACTATAATCTTGTCCATGACATCATTATTTTAGGGACATGAAAAAGGCCCTTAAAATTCTTAAAATTTACAAAAATGTGTGAACATTTACCAAATTAAAAAAAAAAAAAACTTAAATTAGAGGTGAAAAGAGACAAAAAAAAAAAAAAATCATTTGAGGACTACAAAAAATGAGGATTCTCCCTTATATATAGAGTAACTAGATGGCCTAGGCCCATGCGCCCAACACTTTAGATTATAGTGCATTTATGTGTATGTAGTTGTCTTTGAATAGTGATTATATATATACACACTATATATTATGTTCAAAACACGATTAATATAACATTATAGTTTATGTTTCGTATCTAAAATTTTATTATATTAATGTTTGCTATGAATACAAAATCGGCAAATTTATTAATATTTTTTAAAAGAGAAAACTTATTTAAAAGGAAACTATTTTCCTCTCTTTGAGATAAAACAATAGCAATATTTAAGCATCAATTGATACTTTCAATTTTAATTCAATTAATTTAAAGGTGTAAAATACTTGCTATTTTTTTTTTATCAAATTTTGATTTGGATAATTCTAATTCAAATTATTAAATTAATTTTACATGTTTAAAACGAAACAAAGTAGAAATTGATTTTCTATTTAAACGACGAAATACTATTTTTTAATTTTTGGTAAATATTCTCGGTTTAGCTCATTTTACTTGTCATGTTATCTTTTGCATGTTTTTTTTAAGAAAACGTCGATTAGAATTATAATTTGACTAATTTACCTTATTCATTAGTTGATCTCTATTTGATATTTTTTTTTACGACATTAATCTCTTTTCACATTATTCTATCTTATTTTAAAATATAAATATTTTAAGTATATTTATTTTAGTGAACATAACAAATAAATGTCATGGCGGAATAGCAAATACAACAGTTTAATATTTAGATTAGATCTCAGGCTAATATAAAAAAAGAAAGAAAACCGTATGGTTTGACTACTTAACGTTTTGAAGAAAAACAGTTTCATTTGCTCCCACTAATGGATTGATACGCACGTGGCAATGAATCCATCATTATTGACTTAATGAGATACTTTGGAAATTAGTGTTTACTACGAATACAAAGTTTGCTCTTTTTTTTTTTACATTTTTTTTTTTTAATATGGGGTTCATTTTTTTTTTTATATTGCTTGATTTTGTTAATATGGGGTCCATTTTTTATATTATTTGGTATTGTTTAGTATGGGGCCCATCCTTTTGGACATTATTAGTTTGCACTATTTTTATGCATATAATATATATATATATATATATATATACATACTATGTTCAAAACACGATTAATATAACATTATAGTTTGTGCTCCGTATCTAAAACTTTATTATATTAGTGTTTGCTACGAATACAAAGTCTGCACGTTTTTTTTTTTTTGACATTATTTGTTTTTTTAATATGGGATTCACTTTTTTTTATATTGCCTGATTTTGTTAATATGGGGTCCACTTTTTTTTCCCCGTGAGTTTGGAGATAGTGGGTTCCGCTTTTTTTACTTTTTTTTTTTAATTTTCAAAACACAATTAATATAACATTGTAGTTTGTGCTCCGTATCTAAAACTTTATTATATTAGTGTTTGCTACGAATACAAAGTCTGCATGTTTTTTTTTTGACATTGTTTGTTTTTTTAATATGGGATTCACTTTTTTTTTTATTGCTTGATTTTAGTAATATGAGGTCCACTTTTTTTTCCCCGTGAGTTTGGAGATGGTGGGTTCCACTTTTTTTTTTTTTTTTTTAGGTTGGCTTGTGTTTAATATGGGGACCACACTTTTTTTTTTTAATATTGGTTGGTTTGTGTTTAATATGTGGGCCCACAATTAACATTATAGTTTGTGCTCCGTATCTAAAACTTTATTATTAGTGTTTGCTACGCAAACAAAGTCTGCACATTTTTATTTTTTTTGACATTGTTTATTTTTTTAATATGGGATTCACTTTTTTTTTATATTACTTGATTTTGTTAATATGGGACCCACTTTTTTTCCCCGTGAGTTTGGAGATGGTGGGTTCCACTTTTTTTACTTTTTTTTTTTAATATTCAAAACACGATTAATATAACATTGTAGCTTGTGCTCCGTATCTAAAACTTTATTATATTAGTGTTTGCTACGAATACAAAGTCTGCACGTTTTTTTTTTTTTTGACATTGTTTGTTTTTTTAATATGGGATTTACTTTTTTTTTATATTGCTTGATTTTGTTAATATGGAGTCCACTTTTTTTTTCTCCGTGAGTTTGGAGATGGTGGGTTCTACTTTTTTTACCTTTTTTTTTTTAATATTGGTTGGTTTGTGTTTAATATGTGGGCCCACAATTTTTTTTGGGCCCACAAACGGACGACGAAAAAGTGCCCTACTATGTTCAAAATACGATTAATATAACATTGTAATTTGTGCTCCGTATCTAAAACTTTATTATATTAGTGTTTGCTACGAATACAAAGTCTGCACGTTTTTTTTTTTTGACATTGTTTGTTTTTTTAATATGGGATTCACTTTTTTTTATATTGCCTGATTTTGTTAATATGGGGTCCACTTTTTTTCCCGTGAGTTTGGAGATAGTGGGTTCCACTTTTTTTACTTTTTTTTTTAATGTTCAAAACACGATTAATATAACATTGTAGTTTGTGCTCCGTATATAAAACTTTATTATAATAGTGTTTGCTACGAATACAAAGTCTGCACGGTTGTTTTTTTTTGACATTGTTTGTTTTTTTAATTTGGGATTCACTTTTTTTTATATTGCTTGATTTTGTTAATATGGGGTCCACTTTTCTTTTCTCAGTGAATTTGGAGATGGTGGGTTCCACTTTTTTTACTTTTTTTTTTTTTAATATTGGTTGGTTTGTGTTTAATATGGGGACCACATTTTTTTTTAAATATTGATTGGTTTGTGTTTAATATGTGGGGCCATAATTTTTTTGGGCCCACAAACGGATGACGAAAAAGTGCACCATCCGGTGCTTCTAATATAGTAGATATATTGTTTTTACCTTCTTCTCCGAGCTACCATAGAACCCTCTTCATTTTTCTCTCTGTGATATTTAAAGTATATGTAACATGAGATATAAAATGTGTAAATACACTACTATACATTGCATATACATTCTTATACACTATGTGTAATGTATAAAAAATATACATATGCTTTGTATAACTATGTATAAACAATGTATTTCCTTGGAGACTAAAAATTCATCTCAAACACCATCATATCTCCATTTATACACCACCATCCATTGGAATGCGATTGCTATGATATACTGATTTGAGTCTGTTATAGATTTTTTTTTTTTAACTGAAATGCACATTTTTAATTAATTGACAAAACTGAGAATGAGAATTTTAGATAGGTTGTGATCTGGATTTCGCTGAATCAATAAAGATCACATATATTTCCCCTTTAGGTTAAAATCGTTTAATTTTGTAGATTGGGGTTTCTAGTACATGATGATGATTTTCAAATTGGAAAGTGTATCGACGAGCTGTTTCGCAGTTCTAAAGGAGGTTTTGGGCATGGAAACTCATAACCGGAAACGGACGGAGGCCACCTCATCAAAAAGCACTTGTAATAATAATAAAAAATAAAAATAAAAAACTACTGTCACACAATGAATCTATGTAAACCAAAAAAGTAGCAAAAAAAATCAAGAAGAGCACATATTCAGCATTATCTTTGAAATGCTGAAGACGAGAGCGCAAAACTATCTCAATCTTGGCTAATTGTATTCCTTCTTTCTCTTCATTCACCTCTTTCCCCATTTTCTACTAACCCTATTTACCTCCATTCACCAATAAAAATAGACACACTTTGAACTCTTTGAAGTATCGAATATTACAGTAATCTTTATGGAGTGAGTGGTTAGGGCTTAATTAAAACCTCACAAGTGTCTCCCCTGGCACCACACCCCCCCCCCCCTTTTTTTTTTTTTTTGGGGAGTGTCTCCCTCCCTTCGCGCGTTATCTTTTCTCATTTAGTATTAGTATCCATAAAGATTTTTCTTTTCCCTTTAAAAATGACCATTTGGTTGTTTGACATAAATAAAAAAGAAAAATAATAATTTCGGAGACTTCCTAGATTTAGCCTTCATAATTAATAGGAGTACTAATATTCCTGGTGATTTATAATTTTAATTTTTTAATTTTAATTTCTTTATGATAATTCATTTAACATATATATCATTAAAAAAAGATATCACAAAAATATAAATGGAGTTGAAGTCGTATTGGAATAAATAGAAAGTGATATGAATGGAATTGGACGCATTGTTTCTTATTTAGGTGTTGAAAATCAGAGAAACTCCTACATCGGTATGGATTCAGTCACATGATGATTTATTTAATTTCTATCTAGTTTATGGCAATCGTATTGGATTTAGTGTGCGTTGAGGTCGTATTACTATATCAGAAAAAGATAAATTATTATCAGTCAAGAATTTATTTTTTGTAAAAGAATTTCGCTAAAAAATTCAAAGACAATAAATCATGCGATGACATCAGAGAAGGATGCAAAGTGTTGATGTATGTGTGGAAGAAAGGAAAAGAAAAATGGGTTATTTTTAGATTTGTTTTTTTTACCACAATCATGAACCTGCTTCTCCAAATAGTTAAAAGTTCTTGCAGTCAAAAAGAAAAAAGTCAGAAGTTCATAAGAATCTTATCGATGATCTGCTTGATAATTCAGGAGTTCATCTTAGATAAAATTACATCATTTATGATAAATCAAGTCGGGTGTAGATTACCTCAATTTAACTGGACAAGATATTCAAAATTACGAGAAAATGAGAAGACAAAAAAATCATGAAAAGGTAGATATCCAATTGATGTTGCAATATTTCCAAAAATGTCAGTACTAAAATTCAGATTTCTTTTATGCAATTCATATGGATGTAGACAATTATTTAGAGAATTATTTTTGGGTTAATTCTAGATCAAGGGTAGCTTATAAATTTCTTGGAGATTTAGTCGTATTAGATCCTGCATATCTGACGAATAAATATAGGATGTTTTTTGTCCCATTTACAAGGGTTAACCATAATCATCAGTCCATTTTATTTGATTGTACTCTACTTTGGGATGAAACTGGGAATACTTTTGGGTGGTTACTTCATACTTGATGACAAGTAATATTAGGAGTTGCAAACAACTTTGAACGTGACACATAAAAAAGATTCCAGATTATGATCACAAAGGTATTTATAAATAGTGCACACAATTTATGTACGCAGTACATAAAAATATATAAGACACTGTTTGATTGGAAAATATCCATTTTCCCTTAGACAAAAAGGAGATATCGAGGCTTATCAAACTAGTTTGGCATTTTTTTCTATATTAATTATTTTATTGTTGCGTACATAAAAATATATTAGACACTGTTTGATTGGAAAATATCCATTTTTCCCTTAGACAAAAAGGAGATATCGAGGCTTATCAAACTAGTTTGGCATTTTTTTCTATATTAATTATTTTATTGTTGCAAGCATGTGAGTATGAGGGTTTGCCTAGTACGAATAGTAGCTTGTTGGATGTTATGTCATGCCCTAAGTATTAGACTTGGGTCGTGACACCCATATATATGAAGTTTAAAATTTCATAGCCGGATTTTTCAACTTCAATCCTGCAGGTCAAAAGTTGATTTTAAATGTTAAATTTAGAAAAAGTTATAAACTTACGTTATGCTTTAAATGGGAAACCTAAAATCAACTTTATGTACAATTCGCCCTAAATATATCTCTTAATTCATGAAGCCAATAAAACAAAATCAATACATCGTCTCTTGTTATCATTTTGATGTTATCGGTTTTCGAAGTCGATTCAATTCTATTACTGATTTCTCTTGACTTTCAAGTAATATATTTACAATTTTCATTACATGCTTTTCTTAAATCAATGGCCACTTTAGATTAGTCTAGCTAGTCAAACAACCTCCATTTGCTTCTACTAAATATAATATTCGTGACATTCTCTTGTAGGACCTTTACTGAAAAGATTCAAAGAATTCATAGGACATAATTGTAAAGAATAAATTTCGTGCTTAAAATCAAGATAAGAAAAATATAATAATGAATATAGTATTTACTTTCAAAGATAGCAAATATTACAATTAGTATAATTCCTTTGATGCTTCTTTTCAGAAATAAATTTAAAGGCTTTTAGGCTTGATCTTGAACTTACATATATTACTCTCAGGAACGATGATCTTGAATTCAATCAAGCATGAACAGATGATTGAAACTCGTACTCCTTGAATCTTGATTTTTTCTTCATTCTTGAGATTGACTTGGATGTTTAATAGTAAACTTGATTTCTCGATTGCCTGAATGCTTGTAAAGAAATTTGTGGTCTTTGATTCACGAGCTTTGTTACGCCCCGAACCATGGATTGGGCGTAACACAGCACTCGGTGCCTTCCTGCGTGTGACCGAGCGAACCAAATGGCTTGCTGAATCAACATGGGGCATGATCTGATGTGGAATATAATATAAACATGGATAGTCTGAATAACATGAGTCATCATACATACTAATAAAAATATTTTTCTAAACATGATGCAGAATAATTTGAAAATATAAGAAGTATTGAGCCAATGCTGGCTATACAACTCTGAACATCTGACATGACATAATTAAACTGGTCTATGAAACCTCTAACATGAGTTTGACTGCTAAACTATTTACCGGGACAAGGCCCCCGACATATCTTATAAACATAACTAACATGAAATAAATAGAAATAACACCCCGAATGAAATGGAGCTCACCAAAAGCTGATACAAGCAATGGTCCTAATGAGTAGATTCGTCGTCCTGTAAGTTAATTCCTGCATTTGTGAAATGCAGGGCACCAGGCAATAAAAGGGGACGTCAGTGTATTTGAATTGTACTGGTATGTAAAGCAACTGAATGAAATAAATATGGCTCATGGAATAATAAAACTGAAATTGTACCTGTAAGCTGAAACTGAACATGAGTATCATCCGACATGAATATACATATAACATGAGTAAAACATTTTAAGTGGAAGAGCCTTGGTATAACTGATATATAACCACCATGTGAGCACGTGGCGTCTGATCTCTGCCTGATCAGCTAAGCCATCTCATACCTTGCCAAGGTACGAGACATGAACATGACATAAACAGATCCAATAACCCGCAATGGGTAAACATGAAGGAATCGTCCTAACTGGGCGGAGTGATCCCTATTATACGCTGGCATATGTAGTTTTAAGTTGCCTGGGCCTTCTCGGTAAGCTATGCAACTCCCAAAACATGAACATATATATATAAATGGCTTAGAAGCCCATAAATTACATAAACATAGTTGTAAACATGATTCGTGAGCGTAATATAACATGAATTTAGGTATATAGGATAACTTGTATGAAAACATGAAAGCATGTAGAATTTCATGAAATAGACGTAATAATTCATATCTTGCATTTAAGAACCCATGAAATCCAAGACATGGGTATTCATGGATTACAGACGGATTCTCAACAACTAAAATGGAATGTCAAGAATACAATACGAATTAGTAATACAAACATGGTGTAGCATGATACTTGTAACTTAGGGTTATCATGAATTATAATAGAAACCCTAAGTTTATGGAACTTTGTGATTTCATGGATGAACGTGGCATGGGGAAGCACAATGATGTTCTCACACATGGATAGAAACCCTACATACCTTAATCGCTCTAAAACTTGTAGTAATGGTCTGAACTTGAAGAAGAAATCCAAAAGTTTCAATCTTGAATCCTTGTGATGGGTTTTCCCTTGAAAACCCATAGGCCAGAGCAATGATTTTCTATTTAGAATTCAGGTATGTATGTTAGAATTCACTTGGAAGACTTGGAATAGGCTTATCTTGGTGTATTGGATTGATGGGAGAAGAAAACCTTCGTGTTAGGGCTTGAGAATAAGAAAAATGGAAGAAAAGGCCGAAGTCCCTTATTTATACTTTTACTGCATCGGCAATTATGCGGCCCACTTATAGGTCCCATATCTAGATATGCGTTCCGTATATCTTGGTCGTATTTCAACTAGTCAAATTCCCAGAAACTAAGATTTCCCCCCGAGATATACGGACAGGAAGTACGGCCCGTACTTAGATATACAATCACAAATACAGCCCGTACTTAGAAGTACGGTCCGTATAAATTGGACGTATTCTACTGTGACAGATTTCAGTAGCTCAAGATTTTCCGTGCATCGATACAGACCACAAGTACGGTCCGTATTAATTTATACGAAGGGAAGTACGGCCCGTATAAACTATACGGTCCGTATAACTGGGCGTAAAACTGGTACTTCACTTAACATAAAAGAATTTAATTCTAATACTCCTTGTGTTATGTCCCGTGTTTTCGCATATTTGGAAATCGAGAAAAATGATTAAGACTTGTGTGTTATAAGGAAATATTTTGATTCTAGTTAATATGACTATGTTGGTTATGAAACTATTGGTGCTAAGACATTGGGGAAGGCCGAGGGTAAATTTGGAATTTCGGAAATTAGTTTCGGGAATTACAAAAAACGGGATTTTAATGAATTGGGCCAAGGAAATTGAACAACAAATTGAGGCCCAAAGTCTATGGGGTGGTCGGCCATAAGGCTAGGCCCAACCCATTTTTAAAGGGTCATGTGATATACATGTGACCTTTATTTGGATATATATCAATGTTGTCCTTTGGAATTATCAAGAAAAAATCACAACTCATTCTTGAGCTTATAAGCCATTCGACCGAACCCCCACTTTCCTAACCAAAAAAAAAATAAAAAAATCCCAAGCCTTGATTCTAATCCAAAAAAAATCTTGTTCTTCCCATATTTGTAGAGTACTCAAGACGCTCTTCAACGGGGTACAATTAGTTTGGAGAAAGGAGCACGTTTGCGACAAGTCGGAAGTTCAAGAAAAGGTAAGAATTTTGCCCTTTTAATGTTATGGAATTTGTATGAATGTGATAAGGATTGAGAATAGATGAGAATCTCGTAGTTTGGATGTATGTATGAAACCGTGGGTGTGTGTGTGTGAGGTGTAGTGGCCGTGACTTGTGTGGTGTGTAAGGCAACGTGACTTTGATTTGTTTAGTTGGTTAGTTGCGTCGTTGTGACATTTATGACGTAAATGAATGTTTAACGAATTGAATTGGCATTGGAAATGGTTGCGGATTATTATGGGAAAGTATATGATTTTGGTATATTCGCGTATATCCTTGTATAATTATGATATTAAGACTTCAAATGTGACTTATGGTTGTTGATAATGAATTTGGAATAAAACAATGCGAGTTAGTAAGTTCGTCGTAGTTGTTGACGTTTGGGATGCAATATGGAAAGTAGCGAATTGTTTGAACTTATGTATATTGCTTGGAATATTATTGGGACGTGTTTGAATAATCTTGAATGAGTAAATGAATACAATAATGTGGATGTTAGTTTGGTATTTCGAAGTTTGAATGAAAGCTGTTGATTTATGTAGAAAGAAAGAATATTGAAGTTAGAATGATTTAGTTGTGGCTTATGATGTTTGTGATGTTTGGGTTGTTGTGTTGATGTTTATTGAGCCGAGCTAAGTCTCGGGGGTGTTAGATATATAGGGGAAATGCTGCCGAAATTTCGGTAGACAAAAATGAAGTTAAGGAAATTCTTAAGCCTTAGAAATCTCTAATTGGTAACTTTGACCATTTGCAGATTCTGGACGAAACGGGATATGAGTTTGGGGTGAGCATAAGACGCTTATAAGGTATGTAAGGCTACCCACTTATTCTTTTGGCATGTCTTAGTATGCTAGGTTGATATCGGAACCCCGGGAGCAATTCTGCTCCTCGAAATCCGAATTAGAGAACGGCTACTATTCATTCAATCCAATTGAAGCTTAAAGATCCTATTTAGACTAGAAAGTAACCAAACATTCAAAACTTATGCAAACATAGTCGGATCACTTCGAAACCTTTATGTATGATCCCATAGACCCTAAATGTCCGTAATTCATGTTCGCCACCTCGACTTGACCCGAGGTGGGCCCGCTAACCCGAGATGCCTTATTCGTTCTATTAGGCTCTCTTTTCGGAAAAGTTTTGATAAGTGATCTTCGGTTATGGAATTGTCTCCTATGAAAGAATGTTTTGATTACTATAATATACTAAACTATATTTGAGCCATACGCACCACTTTGAAGACACTTTTGCGAAATGAAACTTCCGTGCTAATAAATTTTCGACTACTTGACTAATGAGATGACTTATGATGTAATCAAGTTTTGAAAGACTATTTTGATATACAAATTGCATTGTTTTCTCACGACTCCGCTCGTGCCTTAGTATGACTTCGTTCACCGGTTCCCGGGCCGGTTATGATTCGTGCGCACTATGATAAATTCGGCCGTATGCTGTGTTACGGTTCCCGAGACCTCGCCATAGGGCCGGGTTCCGTCTGGCGTTATGCTGTGATATGGCTGGTGATATGATATGCTGATATGTGTGTGCTCGGGGATGTACGGAGATTTGAACCTTCTGGTGTTATGCTGTGTGTGGCACCAGCGTCGGAGTGGTGACCACGTTCCTGAGCTTTGCATGATTTTGTTTGCATTATGTATATATGATTTTGATACACATTTGGATATACTGTTCGGCATTTCTCTCATTTGTATCCTGTTTGCTTTCAGTTGTGGTCTACATTTCTGTACTCCATGCTTTACATACTCAGTACATCTTTCGTACTGACCCCCTTTCTTCGGGGGCTGCGTTTCATGCCCGCAGGTACAGACGCCGGTGATCCACCACTGTAGGCTCCACTTCTGCTATTTCGGAGTACTCCTTTTGATTCGGAGTCCACTTTTGGTATATATATCTTTCGCCATGTATATATTTCTGCATATCTGACTATTTGGGTACGGCGGGGCCCTGTCCCGTCATATGATTCTGTCGGTCAGTTAGAGGTCTGTGGACATGTCTGTGGGTTATGGTCTTTCTGTTCGGATATGTGTATATGTTGTTTGGGCGATCCCATACGCCGAGGCGGCCAGTCCGCATATGTTGCTTTGTTAGCCCTGTATGGCCTTTGCTGGTGTTTGCTGTGTGCAGGATTATTTTGGATAGTCTGTAAAACAAAGGAAACTCTACCGAAATTTTTCTAGAAATTATCTAAATTTGGAATATAGCCGTGTCGGCTTCTGCTATGTATTTGATAGATGGGTTTGGGTGCCCAGATCGGGCACTAGTCACGGCCTACGGGGTTGGGTCGTGACACCTTGTCTAGTTTTCTAAGTACTGAATTATGAACATAGCTTAATTTGAAGGTACGAGGTGTTACAAGCTCTTTCTTTCTAGTTATTATTTATGGTTTTATGAGAGAAAAGTTGCGATGATAAACTACTCTTTTTCTTTAATTTGAATGGATGACTTGAATCGAACTAATCAGATTGAAGCAGTGGCAATGCCACGTTTGATTGGTCAGGATATGTTATTTGCATATATGCCACATTTTCAATGACCTTTTAATTTGATCTGGAATGCCATTTCACTTGGCATGACATGATCATGGTGGATCTTTCATTTAACTTAGGGCCCACATCATTTGAAACGTAGTATAAGTTTGAGCATCTAAGATAAGATGACATCTTGGGGGCCTATCATTTTCTTTTTGGGTCTATCATTTGAAACACAAACATATAGACTAGACCAACAAACTAGAACTTTTAATTTAAATTCATATATATTGGACCTAATAATTAATCCAATTATATTTGCCCTTAATATTTAGGGGTATTGACAACCATATATAACCATCAATATTGGGATATTTTTTGCCAAAGAATAGGTTTAACAATTGAGGCCCAAAAAATTTGACATTATATTGCCATTTTCAATTATAGTCGACGATTTAATAGAAAACTCAATATCTTCTTCCTTATCTTTAGCATTCTCTTCTAAATTTACTCTAGAAATATATATTCCTTTTCAAAAATTAACATAGTCATTCTCATATCAAATCCAAGTAGATTAAAATAAAAAATCAAGAAAAATAAAATTTTAACTCTCTTCTTATTATTATTGTTGGCGGATGTTGTTGGAATTGGTTGGAAATACATGTAAGAAGATTTATACAGAAGATTAGAAGCGATTTGGACTTGTTTCAAGTAAAAAGTCAGATCTACAAAACACCTTCACGAGCATATCATGTATTCAGTGCATATCATGCACAAATTTTCATGAAAATACACCAATATACATGATATACAGAAGATAAACACATGAGATAACACATAATATAATGGGATATACAAATGAAGTCATATTTAACCTTAAGAATATACAATTCGAAATTTAGCTCAAATTCGACCCAAGTGGTCTCCAAACACTTTTAAATTGATGTTCATGCTCCTTAAGGTGTTCCCAATAAAACTCAATATCACCAATTCGAAACAACTTATAAATACACAGATTGAAAGATTCTAATCAAAGCTAGATCTTTAGTGATATTTTAGATCCTTATTTTCAAAAAATCGATGGAGAACCTGAAAAATGAATACTTTTAACCCAACAATAAAACCGATAACGAACCATAATGTGAAGGAAAATTGTCATTGCAACACCAGCACGAAATCAATGAGGAACTAATGAAGATTTTATTAACCGAAAAGTGAATTAGAGAGATTTGAAAGAAAATATTGATTTTTTTTTGCTAAAAGTTAGGAGATCTTAATCAAAAAAGGAAATAGAGAGGATTAGGAGAAAATATTCAAAGATTCTGGTGAAATCGTTAGGAGAGAGAAAGGACATACTAAATATTTTTTGCTATTTTAAGAAAAATGACTATGTTAATTGGGTGTCAAAATTGTAGGTAAATAATGCATTTGGGCTATACTAAATAATGAGCTCTTTAATATCAATAGCACACAATTATCATACCGTGCCAATATCTCTTACATTTCTTGGGATGGCGTCCTAGATATGCAAAAAAAGAACCCTAATTACCATAACTAATAATCCCCATTGTTTTTTTTAAAATTGTTTTTATTACATAGGGGTAGGGGAAGGGGATTATAATGTGGGGATTTGAACCCTCACCAACAAGGTGAGAGTTCAGGCAGTCAACCAACTGAGCTACTAGATCCCTACAATAATCCCCATTGTCAGTTTATGTGGCACCCTTTTCTTTTTAATTTATCTAAAAAAGAATGATACATTTTTTTATTTGGCAATTATTTAATGGCACCATACTCAATTATCCTTATTGGGTCCTACTTAACTCTCTATTAGGGAGAAAAGTCAACTAAAAGTGAGCATTAAAGTGCCTGCACTTTCTCTTTCTTATGTCGAGATTTAGCTTTTAGCTTTGCTTTTTCCAAATTTACTATATTTTAACACAGGCAATTTAGTGAACATAACAAAGTTTTTCCTTATTTCTTAAATTTTGTGTCCGGTCAAATAGTGACACATAAATTGGGACGGAGGAAGTAATACTATTATTTCTACTATCTACTACTATATAGAAGCATAGGTGAACACGCAGGATCGTCGTCCATCCAAGGGCAAATCCGTCATTTAGCTCAAGGGCAAAAGAGATATTTAGCTTTTCTCAACATAATGCAGAAGAATCATCCAGTTCTTTCATCTTTTGTTCCAACTATGGAGAAACATGGGTTGGACTTCAGAATTCTTTTTTTTTTTTCCAAACTTTCAAGGACTGCTCTTCAACTTCATCTTCTCAACTGGAAGTGCAATTTTAGATCAGTTTTTGTCTCAATCTTTACCCTAATCAGATTTTTCAGTTTCATAGCTAATGTTTAAAAATGGGCTCAATTTAATTTTCTCTTTCTCATTCACCTTCTCCTCTCTGATTTCTATCACTGGACCATTTTCTGCACACAAACTCTCACTAAACCATAGAGATAATAGATCTGAAGAAGAAGAAACTTGGGTGAATCAAAGATGTCGTGGCAAACATATGTTGATGATCACTTGCTTTGTGAGATTGAAGGTAATCATCTCACTTCTGCTGCTATTATCGGTCAAGACGGCACCGTTTGGGCCCAATCTGCTAATTTCCCTCAGGTTTCTTTCTATATCCACCTTTTTTTTAATGATTAAGCTATACCCACTTCCAGTTTTGCTAGATTTCATCTGGGTTACTTTTGTTTTTTTCTTTTACTTAGATTCAAGCGGTTCAGAATTTTCTTGATGGTGGTTTGTTGTTTTACTTTATTAGTTCACTATTATGAAGTGGGGGTAATTTGGTTTGTTATGTATATTTTTTGGGTGTTTTATTGAATTATTGCTTATTTGGTGGACTATCATGAAAACAAAAAATTGAGATGCCTATGTAAGGAGCTTTTGGTGCTTTAGCTTAGACAGATGGAAGTAATACTTGCATAGCTTTGTTATTTGGAAATGTGACGCACAATTTTTATGGAGCTAAATCCTTTTAAAATTGCAAGAGATTTAGTTATGCCCACACTCAAATTAAGAAAGGCACAACTGCTTGACCATTATAAGGCAGTTTAAGCCGAAAATGTATCCTCTATTTTGTAACGATAGTTGTTACATTTCTTTGTCTCACTACTTACTAAATAGTAACTACTACGTTATAATTTTGAGTCAAAATAAGTAAGAAACAGATCAGAAGAAAATCTTTTAAAGTCAGCTTTCTTTATTTTAGAACTTCTGAGATTGACATAAAGAAACATTGGTTCTTTACGCATTAGTGATGGTTTAAGTGATAAAGAGAAGACAATTTAGAGGAACATCATAATGATATTTTATAAGGTTAATGAAACTGAAGTATAGTCTTTGTTTCAGAACTTTAATGTTTGCCAACTCAAGATTCATATTTGTATTTCTCTTTTCCATGACAAATTTCATTAGCTTAATAGTACAGTTCCTTTGTTGGTAATCAATATTTGTTGGGTATTTATATTAGTGTTCAGTACTTTTAGTAAGTAATATTACTTAATCTTTTTGTTGTTGGATTTTCTACAGGTTGCTTGTGCATGTTTGAAACTAGATGCATAGGTGCAACCTTTTGAGAAGTACCGAAAATTTGATTCAAATAAATTATGTTTATGGACAGGGTGACACTTGGCTAAAATAAGAAGCTTAAATGACTTGGCTGGCAAGTGACAACTATATGAAAATGGCCATTCACAGTGTAAGTCTCCAATCTTTTTTTGTGTGATGTTGAGCTTACGTTGTCTCATGCTCTGTAGTTGAGGTTTCTCATCATGCATGGTCGCGAAGATATTCTGTTTTGCTAACTCCGTTTTATGTTTTGTCTCGGTGTCGAGAAAGGGTTACCAGTTTAGTGTTTCTAGAATTACCTTTATCTTATTGCTCTTTGGCAATGGTATTTCATTTGCTTACATGTGTAATCCTACAGTACCATTACTACTATTTTAACTTTTTTGTCAACAAGAAGAATTAGATATAACTTATAGTTTTTCAGAATGAGTAGATATTTTTCCATGTGATATCTTTTCTCAATTAGTAGTTAACCTGTTATGGAGCATTGACTACAAATTGTTGTTTAGATGACTTTATTTTATTTTTTTACTCTCAAGTTGTTCAAGGGACGAGGGGATAAAATACAGTAAACAACCGTATGAATGGTGGAATAATATGAATGACAGCTATCTCATGTAACAATTTCTTAAGAGCACGATTCTGGTCGTGCTACAATTACTAATGTTATTTGGTCAAGAATTATCATTAGCAAAAATATTTCTTTCTATTTCTTTGTCTAGACAATCTATTTGAACACTAAGGTATACATGATTAATTTCATCGATTATTTCTTCTTTTTATTTGATATTTAGGTCAGTAGAAATGTGTATATGTACAATCCTTCTAATGTGTTTCTCAATCTAATGATGATTAAATACATTACTTTGATATCTGATCTCCATGCTAGCCTCTCCATTTTCATTGAATAAATGAAATTTAATTTTTCTGTTTTAATCCTTACAAGAACACAATGTCAATGTGTTTTTTATTTTAACTATATAGAAGCGTGGGTTAGGAGAATGGATCGACATGGTGCCTTATGTGTCAATAAAATTACAATCAAGGGCAATTTAGAGATTCAAGGCAGGCTTATTTAGGTTAGTTTACGTGTCAACAACCCTCTAGCTGTCACTTTCTTCTCACAGAACTCATCTCTGTGCCGACTACCTCTCCGTTGTTCAAAAACCCGAACACCACACTCCTTTTCACCTCACACACTCCCATCCCACCTTCCCACAAAGGTGTTCGAGGTATTCATAAAATCCGGCAAAACGGAGAAGCCAGGTTTGTCTCAAAGGGTACCAAAGGAGATTCCAACCATTGATATTCCTCTCAGGGTAAGTTCACAATTTTCCATATCCTTTAAACTTGGGTACATCATTCATGTTCTTTGATTATCGTTTATCTCGACTCTTTTATGACATTTTGATCAATGAATTTTGTTCTGTTAGTTTGTTGGAGAGATTGCACAAGCAATGTGTTTTTTATTTTAACTATATAGAAGCGTGGGTTAGGAGGATGGATCAACATGGTACCTTATGTGTCAATAAAATTACAATCAAGGGCAATTTAGAGATTCAAGGCAGGCTTATTTAGGTTAGTTTACGTGTCAACAACCCTCCAGCTGTCACTTTCTTCTCACAGAACTCATCTTTGTGCCGAATGCCTCTCCGATGTTCAAAAACCCGAACACCACACTCTTTTTCACCTCACACACTCCCATTCCACCTTTCCACAAAGGCGTTCGAGGTATTCACAAAATCCGGCAAAACGGAGAAGCCAGGTTTGTCTCAAAGGGTACCAGAGGAGATTCCAACCATTGATATTCCTCTCAGGGTAAGTTCACAGTTTTTCATATCCTTTAAACTTGGGTACATCATTCATGTTCTTTGATTGTCATTTATCTCGACTCTTTTGTGACATTTTGATCCATGAATTTTGTTCTGTTAGTTTGTTGGAGAGATTGCACAAGATATTACACATGTTGGATAGGATAAATAAAGCTTATGTGGATGAGAACCATAAGCCATGGTGGCCTCTGCTGCCTCACTCACTTTTGGTAAGTTTTTGCCTCATGTTCTTTTCTTTCTCGCGCTGATTCTGGCTTTACTTGCTGATTTCTGTGAAAATTTGTCCACTTTTTCTTTGATGTTAGTTTTTCTAATCTTTTGAACAATATATTGAATACAGTTGTATCAGGATGAAGCATCTCTGAAAGGTCGCAAGTGAATTAAATACTGTAAAAGAAAGTAATGTAATGAATAGCTCTTTTAGATTACTTGAAATGAATAATTCAGTTAAATCCCGAAGCATCTCCATTATGTAATTGTAAATTAAGTTTCTCATTTAATCAGAATCAAGTTACTAAGAATATAACAGAGACATGAACTTAGTTGAGAAAATAAGTGAAGAGAAATTAGTTTAATTTGCCTCATGAAATTGATTCTTTGAAAACCTGCAATTGGATCTGCTTCAAGGAAATTAGTAGTCCATTGTGATTTTTAATTATCTGCTTTTGATCATCTAAAATACTTATAATCTATAAGTTGTATAAATGTGACTCTAAGCTACTATTAAAGTATTGTGCACTTTATCCAGGTAAAAGTAACAGGTGATGCTCGCTCTGCAGTAGAAATATGTCAACAAGTTGTAATACTTGGGATTATCATGAAACATTCTCTGAATTAAGCAAGCATGAAACTTCCCTGTCAGGGAACTATATTGCTTGACTATCATATTCCTATATTGCGATATATTTACATGTTCATCCTCTTATGGTATTGGTTTGAGAGACGCTTTGTGTACTTCTGCCACTGACATACTAAAGTTTTCCATTATCACATTCATTCTTTTGTTTCTTTAGTGTGATCTTCATCCAAGATTATTAATTTGGTATTTCCAGGAAGTTTTTGAACCAAATTAAACATCAAACTGCTATCTTTTTGCAAAATTGCACTGCCTGTTTTGAAAGCTGGATTCCCGAAGAGCAAAGAATATATGCAACGCACAATACTTTAACAAGGTATGTCACACAACTAACTCAACTCTACTGCTGCTACACGCTCTACTCCCTCCATTACACACTTCTATTTTAACAAGAAAGCCATCATTAATAGCCTCTCCAGGTATTTTGTCAACCACGCATCACACAGCTACAACGTTAACTGCGAAGAACAAGATGACTGCCAGCGGCATAGTCGGTGGTTGTGTTACTATATTGCCTTTTGCCACTACCGACTTCTATCAATATATAACTAATGTGTGTATGCATAGACATGCAATCATCAATGTGTATATAAACATTATGCTTTAGTTGTGCAATACCTTCTTCTGTCAAACTGTTAATAATGTGTATGTTTATATATATATATATATAAACCGTTTAAACGATATGCTTCAATTGCCCCGTACATATGTCACCATAACTTTTACATCAGATGTGTGTTTATATAGGTAACTATCGGGTCCGTGCGTGCACGGGCAAAAACCATCTAGTATTGTCTACATATAGCAATAGTTTGTTTACAAAATATATACAAGCTCCACTAAATTCCACAAAATTAGGAATTTTGTCTTCTCTCACACAAATTCTAGCTACCATTGTCTCTCTCCCACCTGTCGACCATCGGCTCTACCACCGATCACCATCGCTGGTCTGCCATCAACCATCATTGGTCTGCCGTCAATCATTGCTGCTATATCGAAAAATTGTCGGAACTTCGGCAGAAAATCAAATAAGTCTATTTTTGTTCTTGATTTCTCTTTTTTGCCGGATTTCTGTCTCATGCTATTTTCTTTTCCTTCGTCGAAGTTCTCTTCCATGAATTTTGCACCTTCTGCTCTTGCATGTGTATGTCATATGTATATCATGTGTATTCCATGTATATAATACTGATTCACATGACATATACAAGTCATACACATAACACAAAGTTATTTTGTGTGTATGTCACCGTATTTACAATGATACATACGACATACAATAAGATGCATTTAATATACACTCCACATACACTAGATATACATTTCATTTACACCATACATATACTTATTCCACATGCAGTAGCATACACACACCTGGCATAAAATAACATACACCAGACATATAATTATTTCACCACTTGATCACCATTAGAAAACCAACATACCCATCACCACAACCGCCATTCCTTCCACCATAACAATGCAAAAACCATTCTCATTCAAAAAGAAAAAGAAGAAAAATAGAGTTTCACCAAATCTAGATCCGTCCAGATCTATTTCATCGGAGCTATTTATTAATTAGATTTGTTTTTTTCACCGAAATTTCTCTTCTTTGTCAGAAAATCAAATCTGTCGGAGGTAACTCAACAAGACGGTTATGGTTTTTCAAAGAGGTGTCGGGCGAGTACACATACACCTTTCCAGTAGTGTTTAGGTAGCACAACATATTTATATATAGCAACTAACAACTTTAAAAAGTAAAAAAGCTTAAATACTCCACTTAATGGCTTAAAGAAGAATGAAGCTGCATAAAATTGATAATATTAAAGATGGGTGAAATTTATATATTTTTTTTTTCCCTACTGTGAAGTACTACGTGTATATGTGATCAAGCACATAAAAAATTCTAGCCCCTAAATGTTCTAATAGCAAACTGAAATTATGTAACTTCAGCTTTAATATGAGAAACTGACTAAGAGTTAAAAAATGTATTTAATTCCAACTTTAAATGGAAGAATTATTCAAGAACAAAAGTGAAAATATTATATCCGATGTTTTTCCTTTTGAAATCCAAAAAGCTCTTCCAATTTAGAATAGGTCGTCAATTCAACAAAGTCTTATTAGAATATGTTAGATTATATGGTAAATTTTTGTAAGTCATTGCACATGTTAGACGATAACCTAATATTTTGTCCGTAAGGTCTCGCGCTACCTGAATAAACATTAGCCCACGGCTAACATTACTGAGAAGGGTAATTTTCCAACAGCTGTACTTGCACAATTTTTAAAAATAGAAATAACATCTGAACAGTAACCTAAAAAGAGATATTGTATAAAACTACTATGTCCAACTTTCTTTTTTAAGTTAACCTGATAATGATATCACCAGTACTTCTCTAGATTATGTCCAACTTTCTATTTTTATTTTAAATAGTTATATTTTTCAAATATGTCTTCGCAGTTCTCAAACTTTCCCTCGACAACTTATAGAACATCATTTACAATATTTATAACCTTAAGTTCAAAGTTTGATACATTCAACAGTAACTATTAACAAATTGAAATTGTAGCCTATCCTTGGAATGGGCCGGGATAAAGGTGTGGGGGGCAATTCGCAGGATGTCCTTCTTTTGGGGTGGTCTTTAATTGTTGCCCCTCAAATTGCTAGTCTTTAATTTTTTGCCCTTCACGCAGAAACTCTGAGGTTTTGGGTTCGAACCCCCGCTCCGGCATAAAAATAAAAAATAATATCGCATGGCAAGACTTGGGGAAAGTTATGCCGGAGCAGACATACGCGCGCTTAAGGCATAATTAAAGTCTGCCGGAGGGGGCAGACTTTGCCTTAAAGCGTATATTTTTATTTTTTTATTTTGCAAGACAAACTTTTAGTTGTGCCTTAAGGAAAAGTCCACCTTATGGGCATACTTTTAGTTATGCCTTAACTAAGGGTCTGCCCCATAAGGCATAACTAAACTATGCCTTAAGGAAAGGTCATAAGACGAAACTTTTCCTTAAGGCAAAGTCTATGCCTTAAGGAAAGATTCCGTCTTATGGAGCATTCCGTCTCATGGAACATACTTTTAGTTATGGCTTAGCTAAAATTCTGCTCCATAAGGCACAACTAAACTATGCAAAAAGTTCTGCCAGATCCAACATAACTTTAGTCATGCCTTAAGCGCGCGTATGCCGGCTCCGGCATAACTTTCCCAAGTCTTGCCTTGCGAAATTATTTTTTATTTTTATGCCTCAGCGGGGGTTCAAATCCAGAACCTCAGGATTTCTTCGCTAAGGGTAAAAACTTAAAGACCACAAATATGAGGGGCAAAATCTAAAGACTACCCAAAAGAAGGGCAATCCGCGCAAAAAAATGAAGGTGTGGGATGAAGAAGCCTATTAGTTCAACCAACGTATACAACTCTAAATGTCCTATATCTTTGCGTTGCTCTTTCTTGTATCTCCAATATTTCTTTTCTTTTGGAAAAAAGATAAATTCCTTTTGAAAACAAAATTTTCCTTTTTTAAGGGAAAGTTCTCAAATTATCATTACGTAATTTTGCTATTTACATTATGTACGTTTATACTATTCTATTTTCATCTTGATCGGGTTGACACTTGTCAAAATAATTTTCTTTTCCAAAACGGCAGGTTTTTTAATGGAATAGAAACAAATATTTTATCTATAACAATTGAATTTTTGCTCCTTTATTCTCAGCATACAAAATTCTACAAATTACACGAATTAATATAGTTTGTGCCGATGAAGCATAGCCACGAGAATAAAAGTTTCCTTCAACGAACAAATAAGTATGAAGAATTAATGCTTCTTAATTTCGGCTTATAATGGAAAATAGATCTTCTAATATATACTCTTATCTACTGGGGAGAAAGATTGTGGAAAAAGGGATATGTGATAAATTTGTTCTCGAGACGTTCTTTATGAAAGCAAGAAGTTTAAGAGCATCAGTCCTTATTCTTTTGTGAATCATTTTTCTGATTTGATTAAGCACAAATATATGTGATATACAATGCTGATGGACGTAAGATGCTGTTAGATTTGATATAATCACTGAATCGAAGAAGAGAAAATAATGATACCCTAACTTTGGGAGAAGAAAAACGAAGAGAGAGAAAGGAGATTCATTTCTGCGTATTGTCTAGAATGTTTCAATCGAATTAAAAAAAAGAATAAAAAGCCTTATATATTTACATTGTAGTGGGCCGGGTCTGAACAAAAATTGAAACTAGACTATTACAATTGTAATGGGCCAGCTGTATCATTTGGGCCCTTAGCCGGATCTGTGTTTATGTCCAACCCCCCCCGCTGGAGGGGGTTTGCACTCCAAGCTTGCCAAGCATAGTATGATGAACAGGACCAGGTAGAGACTTGGTGAAAATATCTATTGGGACCCACAAAGTGCAGAGAAATCAGCCCAGACTGTAAACTATCGCGCACAAAATGACAATCAATGTCGATGTGCTTTGTGCGCTCATGAAAAACCAGGTTTTTGGCAATGTGGGTGGCAGCCTGGCTATCACCAAAAATAGGCACAGGATCAGTAATCAATAAACCAAGGTCACTAAGCAATCGCACTAACCAAGATACCTCTGCGACAACCTTTCTCAAGGCCCTATATTCAACTTCAGCCGATGACAATGAAATGGTGGGCTATTTCTTACTTTTCCAGGACACAGGACATGCACCAAGTGTGATGTAATAACCAGTAACAGATTTTCTGGACTGGGCACAGGCTGCCCAATCAGAATCAGAAAATGCAGCCAAAGAGAAGTCAGGCGAATTGGAAAGGAGAATACCCTGATCTGGAGCATTTAACAGGTATCGTAAAACATGCAAGGCAGCCATCATGTGGGGAACTTGGGGAGACTGAAGGAATTGACTAAGATGTTGGATTGAGAAGGCAATATCAGGTCTTGTATGCTGAAGAAAGTTGAGTTTACCAACGATTCTCTTATATGTGGAAGCATAAGTTAAAGGAACCCCATGTAACCAAGAAGCTTGACTGAAGATTCAAGTGGTGCAACAACAGTAGAGAAATGGTCATATTTAAATTCTTGGAGAAGATCAAGAGTAAACTTCTTCTGACTCATGAGGTAACCTTGAGGCACTTAAAAATAATGAAGATTACCCAGGTCTTTAATCTTGAATGCGGCATCCAAAAAAGACTTCAGAGAGTCCAGTTCAGTAATATCATCACCAGCTAAAAGTATGTCATCAACATAGACTGCCAAGACAGTCAAAGAAATCCCAGAAACTTTAGTAAATAGGGAGTAGTCATTTTTGCTGGATGTGTAGCCTTTAGAAGTTAAGGCTTCAGACAGTTTAGAGAACCACTGTCTAGAAGCCTGCTTCAGACCATATAGGGCTTTCTTCAACTTGCAGACCAGGGGTGTGGAGGAAACTGAAGAAGTGGGAGAAAGTTGAAGGCCAGGTGGAACTTTCATGTAAACTTCCTCATGTAGATCACCATGGAGGAAGGCATTGTTTACATCTAGCTAATAAATGGTCAACCTCTTTTGGCAGCAATGGAAATGAGACATTTAATTGTAGTAAACTTGACAACGGGAGAAAATGTCTCAGTATAATCTATTCCCTCTTTCTGTGTGTCACCTCTAATAACTAGCCGAGCTTTATATCTTTCAATAGACCCATCGGATTTTTATTTAATTTTATAGACCCACTTGCATGAGATAGGCTTTTTATGAAATAGAAGGGGCACAATATTCCACGTGTTATTAGCCCCAAGAGCATCAAATTCCTTAAGCATGGCATCCTGCCAAGCAGGGTGTGATGCAGCCTGTTGAAAGGATTGTGGTTCTTGCAAGTGTAAATCAACAGAGGAAACCTTGGAGGGACGAGAAGGAGGGTTAGAAAGGACAGAGGAACAGATGTAATCAGCTAGATGGGCTGGTCTGGAGTGAGGTCTAGATGAATGTCTTAGAGGGATAGGTATAGCTGGAACAGGAACAGAGGCAGGATTAGGAGGAATTACTGAAACAAGAACATGTTGAGAGGGAGGATCAGGGTAATGAGGAGGAGATGCTGCAGGCTGAGGAACATTAGGCTCATGGAAGAAAGGAGGAGGAGGTGGAAAGATGGGAGGAGCAGAACAAGAGTAAGGAAAATTGGACTCATGAAAAACTACATCTCTATAGAAGAATATAGCATGAGTGGACAAGTTGAGAAGTTGTAGCCTTTCTTGCCACAGGGATACCCTAAGAAGATGCTGGGAATTGCTCTAGAGTGAAATTTATCCCTACCAATATTAGGTGTAGTGGCATAACAGTAACAACCAAAGGACCTAAGATGTTCATAGGTGGGAGGATGACCATGTAATTATTCAAAGGGAGATAGATTGTGTAAAACAGTGGAAGGGAGTCGATTAATGAGATAGGTGGCAGTCAAGACAGTCCCCCCAATACTTGGTAGGTAATTTGAATTGGAATAGGAGGGCTCTTGATGTTTCTAACAAGTGTTTGTGTTTCCTCTCAACTACCCCATTTTGTTGAGGGGTACGTGGAATTATAGTTTGGTGAAGAATACCATTCTCAGAAAAGAAAGAAGAAGCCTCAGAACTGGCACCTAGCTCAAAGGCATTATCTGATCTAAAAGATTGGACAGAACTGTGAAAATGTGTTTTAACCATGGAAACAAAAGCTTTAAGGACAGATAGGGCATTGCTTTTGCATGATAGAAGATGTGTCCAAGTGACTCTAGTAAAGTCATCTACCAGGTTTATAAAATACCTAAAACCACTGTAAGTTCTAGTGTGATAGGGCCCCCAGATGTCAATGTGGACCAGCTGAAAAGGGACAGTTGTATGTGTGTGGCTGACAGCAAATGGAAGTCGTTGCTGTCTTGCCATAGGGCAAATTGGACACATAAAAGACTGTTTAGCTGATATTTTAGAAGCTAAAAAAGGAATAGATTTCATAATATGATAAGGCATGTGTCCCAACCTTTGATGCCAAAGTAAATCAGTTTTATTAACACCATCATGTGAATTACATGGAACACAATGAGAAGGAGATACAGTAATAGCATTGCATGGAGAAGAGACAGAATGAGAGACAATACTAGCAGTAGGATTCAAATTTGATGTAGTTGATGGGTGAACACTATCCAGAGTGGAGTGAGGATGGAAGCAGTACAAACCATTGGCTGCTCTACCAATTTCCAGTGGCCTCTTCAGAGAAGGGCCCTATAAATAACAAGCAGTAATGGTCAGGATGGCATAACACTGAAACTGTTTAAGTAGTTGATAAACAAAAATTAGATTGAAATGAAAAGAAGGAACTAAAAGAACATTGTGTAAAATCATGTCCTCTCTTAGATGGAAAGAACCTGTTAACACTACCTTTACTTTATAACCATTAGGTAGGGTGATTAAGAAGGGAAAGGATAAAGGTTTAAGATTATGTAATAGATGCTTGTGTGGTGTCATATGGTTAGTGGCTCCTGAGTCTAAGATCCAAGGATTTTTATCTATCTGAGATGAAACACATACAATATAACCATTTGAACTAAAAACAGACCCACAACACACACCTGCAAAAGGGGAACCAGCAAAATTTGTAAAGCCAAATGACTCAGCAGGTGAGTTCACTCCAAGAAAGTTGTTAGGAAGATGCGTCTGGAACATAGACATGAGATGATCAACTTGTGCAGGAGTGAATCCATATGAAGAATAGTCATGAGTAGGCCTTGGACCAGGAGATTGTGTAGAGGGTCTTGGGATAGGAGGAACTATAGTATTGACAGGACCACCAGAAGTACCTTCTACTTGAGCACAAGCCACAGACTTCTTGTTCTTTGTGAACCTGAAGTTAAGTGGGTAACCATGTAGCCTATGACAGTCATCAATGGTATGGCCATCTCTCTTACAGTACTTGCAAGTAACCTTAGCCGGATCATAGTTGGGAGGTTTCTTAGGGTTGAAGTTAAAATTGACCTTCTGTTGGAAAGGTCTGTTGTTATGCATTTGGGCAGAAGATGCAGAGAAAGACACAGAGTCATTTGAGAAATTAGGTGCACTAGAGTGTGTCTCTCTCTGACTTTCATCCTGTTGGAGCAGGGAATAAGCTCTGCTAATTGATGGTAATGGGGTCATCATAAGGATGTTGCTTTTAATAGAAAAGTAATTGTCATTCAGACCACTTAAGAACTGGTATAGTTGTTGGTCCTTAATGAACTTGGGCAATGCCCCATAAGTACAGATTGGTCCCACATATGCTGAATTCAGTTCATCCCAAAGGCTTCTCATCCTAATAAAATACTTTGCTATATCGGATACCCCTTGATTTGTTGAACTAATTTCCTTTTGGAGTTGTATGTATTTAGACCCATTAGACTGCCCAAACCTATCATTAATGTCATTCCAAACTTCTTTTGCAGTACCACGACACATAACACTAATAGCTATTTCTCTAGTCAAAGAATTAGTGATCCAGGCCTTGACCATATGATTACATCTCTCCCAGAAGGAGTAAAGGGGAGAGTTATCTTCAGGTTGAGGTGTTCTACCGTTGACTATACTAAGTTTGTTTTTAGTAGATAAAGAAGTGATCATCGCATTTCTCCAGATGGCATACCCAGTTCCATTGAAAGGAACATATAAAGTTGGAAACCCGGGCTGTCTGATGGATGTATGTAAAATGGATGAGTAGGTTCTACAGTGAACTCATCAAAGCCATTAGAACCAGATACAACATTCGTAATTACAGTACCACGATTCCTAGTACCAGTACTACCTATCTAGACAACGTAAGAAAACTAACAGACAATCTAATCACAGTATGATGAATGAATCAACCTAAAATTGAATTTGAAGTGCGGAAGCTCAAAGACAACTCAATCTAAACAGATTTGAAACATGGAGAAAACAAAATCAACTCAAATAAAACACAGATCAACACAAATCAATCAAAACCTAACGAATGCGCATAATCGTCAAATTTAACCCTAATTTGAACTTGAAAAACGAAGATTGGAAGAATATTACCCGATTTCTTCGCAATTGAAAGAATAATATCTTCTCATCAAAGAAAAATCACACGCAAGATCAAATAAACCCTAGATCTTGTGAATTTAAACTCAAACAGACTCGAACAAAATCTCATTGGAAAATTCGAGATTCTCTTCACGGGTAATACCAGACAATGCTTTGCTCTGATACCATGTTAGATTTGATATAATCACTGAATCGAAGAAGAGAAAATAATGAAACCCTAACTTTGGGAGAAAAGAAAATGAAGAGAGAGAGAAAGGAGATTCATTTATGTGTATTGTCTAGAATGTTTCAATCGAATTAAGAAAAAGAATAAAAGGCCCTATATATTTACATTGTAGTGGGCCGGGTCTGAACAAAAATTGAAATTAGACTATTACAATTGTAATGGGCCAGCTGTATCATTTGAGCCCTTAGCCGAATCTGTGTTATGCCCAACAGATGCAGGATTGGACACAAAAATAGGTTTGGTAAGTAAATTTTAATCCTAAAGATCAATCGGCAATAACTATATTCTCTACCTCCCAAATTAGTTGTTATGTATCGCTTCTCGAGAGTTAAACTATATGTAAATTTGACCAACATCTAAAATATATTTTTTCATCAAATTGACATGAGCAAAATTTGCAACTTGTAGTACTTTTTGCATAGTATTTGAATATCTAAATTTCAATTGTAAAATATTGAGTTGATCTAATCTAATTTAGCTTTGAAGATTAGTCAACTTGACTCTCGAGAAGTAAAATATAACAACTAATTTGAGGCGGAGGGAGTAACTGCTACTTGTTCTGTAACAAATGTAGCATAGATGTTGAGATATCTGTAAAGAGAAATGATGTCCGTTACGTGACAAGAAAGTATTTTTTCCTTTTAGTATAAAATAATTTTGTTAGAGAAAAAATATTTTATTGGTTCAATTTAACCCCACATCAATGAAATAATTTCATTTTAAATAAATCTCATTAGACATTTCTTCGTATGAGAGAGATCACCCCAAGAGGCTTTCGGCATCCGGGGATCACGGACCGACCATAGAACCCTGTTCAATAAGTGGAACGCATTACCTGTCCGCTCTCAGGTTGGGCAGTCAGGGTCGGAGAAGGGCGATGACTCACCATTTGTTCTAGCCTCTTGGATGTTGATGGGAAGAGATTAGAGATATTTGGTTAATATTAATGAGCAACACGAGGTTCAAAGTAAAAGCAAAGTGTAGGCTTTGTGTATCATGTAGAAAACAACTAGGGGATATATTCTTGTATGACAAGTCCAACAAAAGTAATGAGATAATTGAAATGTCGGTTCACAGAATAAAATAAATATAGGAATGATACTATTCTAATTCTAAGAGCTTATTTTATTTTTAAGGGCTTCTTTTATATGTTGATCTAGCACATCCTAATTTAATGTTTATGATTCCTAAACTATGATGTAGATGTAGCATGTAATTAGTTTATATGTGGCTGAAATCTAAAACCTTTATGAAGAATGAAGCATAATGATATGTGGCTGAGGGATCAAAATAGTAATTCATCCCAGCGAGTTTATCCAAATAATACTATCTCTAACACTCTTGTGTTTTTTTTGATAAATTATTAGTTCACAATAAATTACTTTTGTAACTTATAAAAAAATACACTCTTCGGTTCTCCTTTTAAAAGTAAAAATTTTAAAATTAGATTTCAAAATATGGCAATCCTAAAATTTAGTTTAGATTTTAAATAGGATTTCAAATTATGGCAATCCTAAATTTAAGTTTAGATTTTAAATAGGATTTCGAAGTATGGCTTAAACACCTAACTGTTTTTACCCAAGCACTATATTTCATATAGTAGCACTATATATTTCATATAGGAAACTAATTAATATCAACACATAAATAGATTGACTGAGCACCCTTTTTTTATCATTAATACGTAATACTTTTAGATTTAAGGCAAAATGAGCACCAAAAATTTAAGAGTCAGGGTATGTTGCAGCTTGTAGATTCCCTTAAAAGAAAAACTAAATAGAATGAGAAGAAAGGAGAGAAGACTTAGATTCTTAATACCACTTTCGGCTGGAATATAATGCTAAAACAAGTACCTGAATATATTTAACAAACTTTTATAAATTCTGTAAGAAGAAAAGTCGTCAGTGAATTTTTTGTCCCATCAAATTATGACATTCTTGTAAGCTTGGGCGTTTTCATATCCAGCAAGATTAAATATAATTAGATACGCAACTTGCTTGAGGGCTGAGACTTGTTATGGTGATATATGTCAACTAGGAATTTCGAGACATGTCAACTAGGAATTTCGAGACATGACAAAACAAGATTGGCAAACCTCCTCCCTGAATGACAGGAATATTGAGACATGACAACACAAGATTGGCAGATTCTTCTCCCTGAATGACTCCTCCTTGATTCAAAAGGTTAGAAATACGAATATGAGACGAGTACCAAAGTCTCATATTTGATAGCGAAAAATAAAATGAAGCTACATATAATATGCAGGGATATCACTACAACAAAATCTCAAATTACATGGGGATTTTTGTGTGGATAATACAAGAAAATTTACAGATAATTTAGTTTCCTGCAAATTTTCTTGCCAACAAAAATTTGAAGGAAAAACCTTCGTGAATAATTATTACCTGTAAATTTTAAAATCCCCAACAAAATTACATGCGGATTTAAAATTACTTGTGGATTTTTTCGTAAGAAACTCTAAAAATTCCCATTAAATTTTTGGTAAAAGGGAATTTTCTTACGGAATTTCAAATGGAGATATTCGCAAATCCCCATGAGAACTTCTGTTTTCCCTCATAGCGGGCAATTTCCTTGGTTTGTACAACCGGTTTTGGTTCTAGCATCATCTTAGAACTTCCTTTCTTGCAAAGACGAACGACACAACTGCGCTAGCGCGGGCGCTAAAGCATTATATTGTGCGGAAGTTTACAATACTCCGCCGATGTGGGACGTAGTCTGTTAGTCTCTCAAGCAATTTAGCGTCTCTCTCACTTTTCTTATTTCACTAAATTTTTTGTCTTATTATTTCTTTGTCATTTTTTTTTTGTTTTGAGGAAGGATGCATCAAAAAAATGATTTCATAAATCAAATAAAAACTCTATTTCAAGTTAAAGTAAATGGATCAAATTACGGCTATATAACTTATAATAGTAAAATATTCTTAGTCATTTTTACAAAAGTTCCATTTAGTATATACCGAGAATGACAAATTTAATTCATTTCTTAGATGAAAAGTGCCTTAATTAACAAATATTAAACATGTTATTAACAAATATTAAACATGTTACATGGTTATGTAATTGGTATAAATAAAAATAGTTCCGCCAATTCGAACAAAGGGATGCAAGAAATAATCCCCAACTAAAATCGCAGCAACAAAATCCCCATGTAATTTTGCAGGTAATAAAATTCCTAGGTAAATTCTCAAGAAATAATCCCCAGCAAAAATTGCAGCAACAAAATCCTTAGGTAATTTTGCAGGTAATAAAATCCCTAATTAAGTCCCCAAGAAATAATCCACATCTAAAATTGCAGCAACAATTTCCCCAAGTAATTCCGCAGGTAATAAAATCCCCATGAAAATTTTCAAGTAATAATCTCCAGTTAAATTCGCGGCAAAAACAAATCCCCATGTGATTTTCCAGTTAATAAAATCGCCAGGAAAATCCTCAAGAAATAATCCCCTGGTAAACACGTACCATTACCTGGGGATTTTCGTACGAGTACTCAACCGAAATAATTATTTTATATTTTTGGTTGTTTACCTGCGGAATTACCTAGGAAAGTGATACTTGGGGATTATTTTCCCAAATAAATCCCCAGGTAATATTTTGGCGCTAAGTGGCGCTAAATTTACTTGCAAATTGACATGGGGAAATCACATCTGCAGGTAAATATTCCAGAAACTAGGAATTTTTAAATTTTCGCATGAAAATCCGCAGGAATTACCTGCTGAAAAAGTTCCCAGGTAAAACCCCCATGTAATTCGAGTTTTTCTAGTAGTGGATATTCTTAAATAGTGTGAAGTATTATAGAAAAACCGTGCTGAGTTTGATCGGAAGCTGAAAATGTTGCACCATATTTAGAGTGTCTTTGAGCAATTGAGCTTACTTAGTCCAAATATTAATATCCAGAGCTTATTGTTCGTCAGGACGAGGTGACCATAAATAGTCGAATGACATAGGCCATATGGAACTTAGTTTTGTGGGGGAGAGGAGGGGAGGGGTTGGGGGGGGGGGGGTTCATGTGCTTGCTTATTGGCTATTTGGGACTTAGTTCCGGCTGCATATTAGTTATTAGAAAAAACGTATAAATTTGATTTAAATGGACAATATCACATCATATTTGATACATTTTAGACTGGGTTATTCCAACGAAAATATTGCTCCTGGCGGCCTCCTGATTTGTTTATCAAAGTTTTACTCCATATATTCACTTTAAGACCTTGCTTTTACTATATGTTGTAATAAAATACAATTAATTATTGAGTTGATGGTGACGGATAATTTTATTGCTAGATATATGCTTATGTGTAGCAACAAAATTCGTCACATGTTAATATGTTATGTTGCGCATTAATTATGTTACTTTATAGGAAAAACCCTGCTGGAGTTTTTGTAAAATCGAGATCTAGTGGGTAGGGTCCACTAATAGGGTGAGTTCGCTAAAAAATATCCAAAGGGATAAACAAACATTTAATTTGTCTTGACATCTTACAAACCCTCGCTGAGCAGAGAGTCGCCGCAAGTAGAATAGAAGGCCAAAACATGGAGGCAGCGAGAAATGTGAAGGATGTTTCACCCCATGAGTTCGTCAAGGCTTATGCCGCTCATCTCAAGCGCTCCGGCAAGATGGAGCTTCCAGAGTGGACTGACATTGTCAAGACTGGAAAACTGAAAGAGCTTGCCCCATACGACCCTGATTGGTACTACATTAGGGCTGCTTCTATGGCAAGAAAGATCTATTTGAGAGGAGGTATTGGTGTTGGTGGATTCCGAAGAATCTATGGTGGTAACCAGAGGAATGGCAGCCGTCCACGCCATTTCTGCAAGAGCAGCGGTTCAGTTGCACGACACATTCTTCAGCAATTGCAGACCATGAACATAATTGACTTTGAACCCAAGGGAGGAAGGAGAATCACATCCAACGGTCAGAGAGATCTTGACCAAGTTGCTGGAAGAATTAGTATTGCCAATTAAGAGATGAAAAAGCTGCCTTTTTTTTTTATGAATACATGAGTTGCATCCACCTTGCAATTTCAGCTTGGACCTATATAGATGTAGCGTATTGTTGAACCTTTTTTCTGCATGTTTTGCCAATTTTCTTAAATGTGGGATTCTTTTTTCGCATCAAAAAAAAAAAAAAAAAAAAAAAACATTTAATTTGTCTGAAAAATTAAAACGAAGTGCGATTGTGTTCTATAATTGGAATTGATACGACGAGCACTAGCTAAGGGACAGTTCTATTTATACTTAGACGGCGTATGCCCGTGCGCATTTTGAATTATAGTGTATTTATGTGTATGTAATTATGTTCAGGTAGTGATAATATATATATTTTATATTGCTAATAAACATACGTAAGTTGACACTGTTTTTATGCACACATATATAAGGAAACTATTTTGGACTATGTTCAAAACACGATTAATATAACATTGTAATTTGTGCTCTGTATCCAAAATTTTATTACATTAGTGTTTGCCACGAATACAAAGTTGGCAAAAATTTATTAATACTTTTTAAAAGAGAAGACTTGCTTAAAAGGAAACTATTTTCCTCTCTTTGAGATAAAACAATAACAATATTTAAGCATTAGTTGATACTTTGAATTTTAATTCAATTAATTTAAAGGTGTAAAATATTCTATTGTTAATGTATGTAGATTGGACCTAAACGGAAAGACAACTTGTGGAAAAAGCAATTCTAATTAAGTAACTGCAGAGAAAATAATATACTCCCATGCACAATAAACCCTAACCCTAGCAAATTTGCCGTTGATATGGCCAACATGGCCCGCGGCCAGCCTTCTCCGAGGTCTGGTCAGCCACTGAATATAACTTCCACTTCAGAGTTTCCTTTGTTGAATGCTCAGAACACTACTCCACCACCAACTATCCAAGACAAGTCCCTTGTGCTATTGAAAGATATTATGTAGCCTACTATTAAAGTTGATCCCATTGAACAAAAGCCTGTTACATATGTTAATGGGATTCCTAGAGTACAATGGACAGAGAAGGAAGTAGAGAGGATGAATGCTATTGAAGAATTGTAGTATGCAGTTGTTGGAAAATTTTCATATGGATGGCCGGAGATTGAAGAATTAAGAACTGCAATACCATTGCAGTGTGGCATTAAGGGGGATTGCAGGGTTGGAGTTTTTAGATCTCGACATGTTTTAATACGACTCTCATCCATGGAGGATTTTATAAATCTTACATCTAAAGGGTCGTATTTTATCAATTCGAAAGATGGCTATTACTATCAAATGAGGCCTTTAATATATGATCCTAACTTTATAGTTGAGGAAGAAACTACTAAATTTATGGCATGGATTTCTTTCCCCAATTTACTACCCACATATTTTGTAAAGGAGTCATTGTTTTCTCTGGCCTCAGCTGTTGGTAAGCCATTACACCTGGATATGACAACCATTAACAAAACTCGCCTTAGTTGTGCTAGGGTAAATGTTCTTGTTGATCTAAATGATGATTTACCCAAGTCTGTTCAAATGATTATAGTAAATGAAGATACTGGAAAAGAGAGAATTGTACCAGTGACTATTAGGTATGATCATTTACCTAAATACTGTTTTGAATGTAGACTACAAGGCCATGATGAGAAAGACTGCAGAATTTTAAACCCTGATTTAATGTTGGAGAAGGAGGGGAAAGACAAAGGAAGTGCAAATGAACACAAGGAAGAAGTTTCAACAGAGAAGAACAAGTTTGAGGGAGCAGTTAGCACAAACGTTAGAGATAAAATGGAGAATCATCATCAAGCAAACAGAAAAAATTATCCTGTTAAGATTTTGAAAAGTGGAAAAGCAGTTGGAAATTGGCAGACCTGGAATGCTATAAAGCATAACAGAATAAATACTGAGGAGACACAAAAAGGGAAAGAACCTGCTATTTCTGAAAGTCAAACAAGTCCTCCCATTCAAACTCAAAATAAGTTTGATGCTTTGACTGCTGAAAGGGATGATGAGGACAAGGAAGAACAGTCACCAAATAATGAAGGATTAGAGGAGGAATCTAGGGGCAACAATACAAATGTAGATTTTGGAAAAACAGATAGTGCAAACATCAGCGAAGAAGTGCAAGTACAGGAAAAGGGCATAACAACTGGAAGTGAAGAAGTGCTACAACAGGAAAAAGGCATAAGTGAAACTGTGTCAGGTGAATGGGAGAAGCAGACCAAATAGGGGGATAGGGTGGAAGAGCCTGAGGGTACTGAGGAGGAGAATGAGGATACAGAGGAGGTGCAGACAGAGGAAAACACTTCATATGGAGATTCCTCCAAAGAACTAAAAGATTTACCCATAGAGAAGATGATAAAGATAGGGAACAACAATGCTCAGAATAGATAGGAAGCTACAAAGGAGAGTTCCACTTGTGCATCCTCTTCAAAGGAATCAGATAGCAAAAAGGATCATTCTAGGGACCACAATCAGAAGATTAGTAATGAGAGAAATAAGATAATTGAGAGGAAACCACCAGATGGGGTTCCAGGGATATACAATAACTGTGTATAGGCAGATATAGTTAATGGGGCTGAGTTTAACCATCAGCAGAGCAATCATGAATCATTACAGATACAATAAGTAAAGAAGCAGGCACAGATTCTACCAAACTCCAATTTGCAGAAGTCAGTCAAGAACAAGAGCACATGTTGATTGATTTAAACAAGAAGGCTGCTGATAGTTCTTCATTTGAGTTGCTGGAGCATGTTGAAAAGAAGAACCAAGTGCCTGCAATTAATAATCAGAGTCAGTTAGCAATACAACATAAGATTCCACATCCTAATGCTAGTCTTCAGGATATTGTATCACATAAGGTATCTCAAACTGAAACTCAAGAAGTTTCAGAAGGGATTCAGCAAGTAGAGGAAGATATAGGAATGGAAGACAGAGCCAACAACATTCACAAAGTAGCTAGAGAAGCTGGTTTATCACCAAAGGCTCTAGTTAAGAGTGGAAAGAAACATAAAGTTCAGGAGGCTATTCAAACCAAGAGAACTTCAAAGAGGATTGCTTCTTCAAAAGTTAAATGATGATTAAAGCTCTAATTTGGAACATTAGGTCTATTAACACTCAACAGGATTTTCAGAGGCTCATCAACTTATAAAATCAACACAAATGTTTCATAGTTGCTCTATTGGAACCTTTTCAGAATTGTAGACATTTGCAAAAATATAAAAGAAGACTTGGCATGGAGACTGCTATTGCTAATAAGAATGGTATATTTTGGGTTTTTATGGATGCTACAGTACAGTGGGAAGTCTTAATGGATGCAGAACAACAAATCACCTTGAAGATCAATCACTAAGACATAGAGAAAGATATCATAGTTTCTTTTGTCTATGCAAAGTGTGATGAGGGAGAGAGTCAAGCATTGTGGGATAACATGTATCAAATTACAAGTTCTATGAACCTGCCATGGATGATTGGAGGAGATTTTAATGTTATATTATCAGATGAGGTGAAACTTGGGGGTGCACCTGTAACTCTGAATGAAACTGAAGATTTTGCTTTCTGTGTAAATTCTTGTGACTTATTTGACATGAGTTTTAAAGGGAGTCCATACACTTGGTGGAATGGTAGAGAAGCAGAGGAATGCATTTTCAAAAGGTTGGATAGAATCGTGGTAAATTCCCATTTTCAGTAAGTATTTCCCCAAATAGAAGTGGAACATTTGACCAGAACAGGGTCTGATCATTCCCCTCTATTATTATCTTATGGAGAAACTGGTATCAATCTAAAGAAACCTTTTAGGTTTTTGAATTTCTGGAATCAACACGAGTCTTTCAAGGAGGTGGTTAAGCAACATTGGCAGACAAAATTTGTGGGGACACCTTTCTTGGCATTTAAACAGAGATTAAAGAATCTTAAAAGGGCTTTATCTAAATGGATCAGAGAGACTTATGGGGATATTTTTAAGCAATTATCTATCAGGGAAGAAGTGGTTAAGGTGAAGGAACAATTGTTTGAAGAAGATCCTAGCATTATCAATAGAATTGTTCTTCAAAAGGCACAAGCTGAGCTAAAAAAGTATCTAATTATTGAAGAGCAGTATTGGAAGGAGAAAGCAGGTGTTACTTGGTTCATTGAAGGAGACAGAAACACCAATATTTTCCATAATCATGTTAATGGCAAAAGGAAAAAATTGCAGTTGAAGAGAATTCAGAATGATAATGGGGTGTGGCTGGATTCAGTGGAACAGATCTTAGAGGAGGCTGAAGTTTTTTAGCAATCAATTCAAGCAAGGGGGTGATACTGGAGATTTTGAAATCCTTCAACATGTCCCAGCAATGGTATCACATGAACAAAATGTGGCTTTGTGTTCTTATCCAACTAAAGAGGAGGTCAAAGGGGCAGTGTTTGCTTTGAAGGGGGACAATGCTAGTGGACCAAATGGTTTCACAGGCTTATTTTATCAGCAATGTTAAGATATTGTAGGAAATGATGTCCATGCTGTAGTTTTGGCTTTCTTCGATGGTAAAGAACTTCCTAAATCCATTACTCATACAAATCTGGTTCTAATTCCTAAGAAACAGTTTGTGCAAACATTTTCAGATATGAGACCTATCAGTTTATCTAATTTAGTTAATAAGGTGATTTCAAGGGTCTTGCATGGCAGATTGGAAAGCATTATACCTTCATTGATTTCTTCAAATCAATCAGGGTTTGTAAAAGAGAGGAGTATATTTGAGAATATATTGCTCACTCAGGAGATAGTCTCAGATATTAGGATAAAGGGAAAGCCTGCAAATGTGATTATCAAATTGGATATGGCTAAGGCTTATGACAGAGTTTCTTGGAAGTATTTAATGCATGTGTTAAGGAAGATGGGTTTTGCAAAGCATCTTATCATTCTTATCAGGAGGTTGATAGAGAACAATTGCTATTCTATGCTACTAAATGGACAAGCTACTGGATTTTTTCATTCTTCTAGAGGAGTGAAACTGTTATATCCCGTATTTTTGAACCTCGGAGTATCTGCTGGGGTGGGGCCCACACACCGAGATTTTTTTTGGAACATCTGAAAAGTCATATGAATCACATATGTAAAGTTAAACACAACTCATGAAGTACCCTTGGGCCAAATCAAAGTGGAAGCCCTCCAAACGAATATTTTTAAGAAAACGTTTTCGGGTGACCTGACTTTGAGGGGCAAAAACGGTATTATAAGTTTGGAATTTGGAAACATACCAAGAAATAGAAGTTGTAGATAATTGAATTAGCTTTCCATCCATAGGTCGTGGGTTCCCAGGTGACGTCGGTACAAGAAGATATGAACGTTTTAAGGTCGAAAGGTCGGTGGGCTAGGCCCAACTCGGGACCAACCGAGTTGGCCCAAAAAAATGAAAAGAAAAAAAAAATTGGCCCAACTTGGAGAGGGGTGGCCGGCCATGCCATGGCCCAAGCCCATGATTTTAATTAATTTCCATGTGCTAAAGGATAAAAGGGGCAATTATTCATTAAATCCCCTAGAACTTTCAAGAGAAAGAAAAGAAGAAAAACAAGAGCAACAACATAAGAGCCATTTCGGGTTTGGCCATAGAAAAATCATCCCTCAAAATCTTGCTTCTAAAATTATTTTCTTGTTGAATTCCTACTAATTCAAGGTCCCTCTACAACTTGGTGTAGTTATTTTGGAAGATTGAGCATTAGTTTCATCAATCTCACACTTTGGACAAGTGAAGAAGATTGGAGAAAAAGGTAAGAATTCATACCTTTTTATTATGTTATGAAGGTTTGTTTGTGTTGTAGTATATGGAAATGAGTAGAAACTTTGGAAATATGGAAGTTTACAAAGTGAATATATATATATATATATATATGTATGTATGTATGTAGCCGTGAGTGTATATATGTTGTATACATATGGTGAGTTGTATTCTAGTTGTGGTTAGGGTGAAAATTATATTGGGAATGAAAGTTGAATGAATTTTGGTTGAAGTTGGAATGTAGAAGATTATGTCTCCTTAGAATGATTTTGTGATATTATGGAAATGAAGTTGTTAAGATGTGAATTATGATTATGGTTGATGAAATTGGAAGATGGAAATATGTTATAGATATGTAGGTTGAATATTAGAAGTTTTGGATGAATTATGACTTTGGTGGAAAGTTTGTATATTTTGTATATCTTGTGAATATTTTGTGGAAATGATATGAAATGCTTCCGAATTGTGTTGTAATGATCTTGATTAGTAATGAATATGAAAATGTCGATATTGATTTGAAAATACGAAGTTGGAATGAAGGTTACGACATGATGTTGGAAAGATGAATAATTATGTTATATTGTGTTTTGTAGTGATTATGGTTGTTGTTGGGTCGTTGTTGATTGTTTTGGCCGAATTGAATTCTTGGGGGCGCTATATGTATAGGGGAGATGCTGCCCAAATTTTTGTAGAAAATGTTGACTTAAGATTTAGGTCTTAAGTCTTATGGCTAACAATTGGTAAACGTGACCATTTGTAGATTTCGGGCGAAACGGGAATTGAATTTGGAAAGGCGTAAAGACCATATAAGGTATGTAAAGCTATCCCGATTCTTCTTTTGGCATGTCCTAGGTGTACTAGGATCGGATTTGAGTCTCGGAATATATTTTGTCCATCGGAATCCGCGTTTGAAATTGTCACTTTTTCATTCAATAGAATTGAACCCTTTAGGAATGCTTTGTTGGAAGAATTAGGCAAACTTTCACAAATTGTTTAGAATGTTATGAAATGTCCCTAGTACCTCTATAGGTGACCCCATAAGCTTAAAATATGTAATTTGAGCCCACCGCTTCGGTTGTCCCGATGTGGGCCCACTATTTCCGATTTTACCCTTTTGTGTTTATGACTTGTCTTTGAGCGGCTTTAAAGGAAAGGTTTTAACTTCTAAATAAAAGTCATTTTTTTAATACTCCATTACGTCTTATAAATCGTTTTGGATCTTGGAAACGATCTCGGAAAGATTATGCCTCCGTAACCCATTATGACATCCGAAATTCACTTACTATGATTCCGTCCGATTTCATTGCTTTGATTTGTCATTCGGTATGCCTCATTGAGTCTCTGGAAATATATATGGTATTTTATTGCATTTAGTCTCTCATTACTCCATTCGTGGATGCCTCAATGTTTCCCACACTGAGCCTGGGCCAGGATATGTTCTCAAGCGATTTCCACTGCATTGTTCGCCGTGCCTCGATGTGAGGGGGCAGGTATACATGTACATGGGTTGTGGAGTATGCTGTGCCATGCACACTATTTTGATATGATATGATCTGATATGGCCATCGGATATGTTATGCTATGTTATGGGGTTATCCCCTATTCTGATTCTTATGTGTTGTGGCACCAGCGTCGGGGGGGTGACCACGTTCTGTCTACCGAGTCCCTTGGAGGGGGCCGGATATGATATGGCATATGTCTCTGTACACACTTCATATGTTTTGAAAATATGCATTTGATATTCTGGATTTTGCATTTTTTTTCTGTTCATTCTGTTTCCGGGTATGATCTTGTTTCTGTACCTCAGGCTTTACATATTCAGTACATATTCCGTACTGACCCCCTTTATTCGGGGGCTGCGTTTTCATGCCACGCAGGTACAGACGACAGGTTTGCTGATCCGCCCGCATAGGACTTTATTCTGCTATTTTGAGGCGCTCTTTTGTCCGGAGCCTATCTTTGGGTACAGTCTTCTGCCATTGTATATATGTATGCCATTCAGGGGTACGACAGGGCCCTGTCCCGTCTTATGATTCTGTTTTGTTCTGTAGAGGTCTGTAGACATGCATGTGGGTTCTGTATATGTTTCTGGGATTGTTATGATCTGTGATGGCCTTATCGGCTTCCACGTGCTATATCTGTGCATATGCGATATCTAGTAACGCCAAATTGACTCTTATATTGATATATTCTGCTAATATGCTAGTTTGGGGTTATTGGGTACGTATGGGTGTCCAGCACGGACACTAGTCACGGCCTACGGGGTTGGGTTGTGACAGAAACAAGGGGATCCTCTCTCCCCTGCTTTATTTCTACTCTCAGCAGAGGTACTTTCAAGGGCACTAAATGGTTTATTTGATGATGACAAGTATATTGGGTATGGGATGCCAAAGTGGACTAGTCCTCTGAATTACTTAGCCTATGCTGATGATACAATTATATTTGCTATTGCTGATCCTTACTCTCTGGGGAGAATCTTGCAGATATTGAAGAAATATGAACAGACTTCTGGGCAGTTAATCAATAATTCCAAGAGCTCATTTTATATTTACCCTAAGGTGGGCAGTAATCTGTTTCAGTCAGTGGAGGACATCACTAGTTTTGCTCAGGGGAAATTTCCATTCACTTATCTAGGGTGTCCTATTTGCCATTCCAGGAAAAAGAAAATTTATTATGCTGATCTTTTCAAGAAAGTGAAAGGAAAACTACAATCTTGGAAAGGAAAGTTACTATTTTTTGGATGAAAAGTTGTACTAATCAGTAGTGTACTTCAAAGCATGCCAATTCATCTCCTTTCAGTGATTGCACCCCCTAAATGTGTAATTAATGAGCTACATAGGATCTTTGATAGATTCTTTTGGAGTAACAAGGAAGAAGGAAGGAGTAGACACTGGATTGGTTGGAAGGATGTATGTGTTCCTACATTGGAAGGTGGATTAGGATTTAAATCTATTTTTGATGTATCTAATTCCTTATTAGCTAAATTATGGTGGAGATTTATAACCACATCTTCTTTATGGGCAAACTACATGTGGAATAAGTATTGCAAAAAAGAAATTCCTACATTGGTTCAATGGAAAGGGAGGACTCAAGTTTGGAAGAAAATGCTCCAAGTCAGGGAAGAAATGGAGCACGAGATCTGGTGGCAGATTAAGGGAGGTACTACTAATGTTTGGTATGAGAATTGGACCAAATTGGGTGCTCTACTTTATGTAGTTCCTATTGATTACCCCTTAAATGAAGATTTACAAGATGTGGCAGAACTTATAGAGGAAGGTGGTTGGAAAGACCATTTGCTTAGTCAATACTTTCCAACAGACATAGTGGAGCACATCAGGGCAGAAATCCATATAGAGGAGTTGGAAGGAAATTGGGATAGACCTTGGTAGATGCCTAATAGCACAGGAAAATTTACTGTAAATAGTGCATGAAACATATTGAGGCAGAGGAAGCAGGAAGTAGCAGACTTTAAACATTTGTGGATTAAGGGTGTGCCATTCAAAATTTTTAAACATTTGTGGATTAAGGGTGTGCCATTCAAAATTTCATTCTTTCTGTGGAGGCTGTGGAAATCTATCTTACCTACAGATGGTATATTAAGGAGGATAAGGATTCATGTGGTTTCAAGGTGCTATTGTTGTGCTATTCCACAACAGGAGGATATCCAGCATCTTTTCTTAACTAGTCAATTTGCTTCAGAGGTGTGGAATATGTTTAGGCAAGCAGTGGGTATTCAAATGAATTTTATTCAGATTCATCAGGTTATCAGAACTTGGTGGAAGATTGAGTGTGCAGAAAAGTTCAAGCCTATTTTACATGCAGTGCCTGCTATGATTACATGGGAGTTGTGGAAGAGAAGGAACACTATTAAACATGGAGGAAAGGTGAGCCTTAATAAAGTAGTAGATGAGGTGAATATGAACCTGTTCTATCTAACAAATATCAGATATCCATGGCTGAAAAATGTTCCTTTTCTTTGGCCTGAACTGGTGGCATTTTTAGAAGGATATAAGCCTATTCTGATAACTAAGACTGTTTACTGGAGATTGCCTGATGAGAGTTGGTACAAGTGCAATACTGATGGGGCATCTAAGGGTAATCCTGGGCCTAGTTCTTATGGTTTTTGTGTGAGAGATTGGCAGGGGAATTTGATTTATGCAGAATGTAAGGAACTGGGGATTAACTCTAATGTTTTTGCTGAGGCAAGAGCTATGACGAAGGGGTTGTTGTATTGTGTGACTCAGGAACTACACCCATTGATCTTGGAAACAAACTCTTTACTAATGAAGAATGTGGTTGATGGTGTATGGGTGATACCATGGTGTGTCATCACAGAGGTGGAGAGAATTAGAAAAATGAAGGCTGAGTTTAATGTGATCATAAAACATGTATACAGAGAGGGGAACACTGGCAGACTTTTTAACTAACCTAGCTTTTGATTTTGCAGGTACACAAAGCTTTAAACTCATTTGCGGAATTATCTAGTACAGGAAGGAAGATTTTAAATCTGAACAAACATCAAGTCCCTAATATCAGGATCAGGAATGCTAAGAATGCAGAACTTATTGGTGTACCTTGACTTTGTGACACAAATATTGACAAAGCTTTTAATGGTGGTATTAGCTTTAGCTCATTCCATTGAAGCTGAGTTAATAAGTGTGAAACAGAGTCAAAGTTACAGTCATTTCAAGAGCAATTTGTTGGTCAAAGAATCAATAATGAGGTAATTAACTCTGTATTTTCTGGGTACGTTATATACTATGAATGCTATTGCTTAGAATCTGAAATTCACCCTTTCATGGTTAAAAGAGGATACGTAGTCGTAGCAAGTGTAAAACGTTATCTAGTTAAATTATCGAGTTAGTTGTCTATATTTTCTCTAATTTGAGGACTGTGGATCAACTAACACCAGCTTGGGACTATTGAGAAGATGAAAGAGTACAACAACGACAATCAACGTGGTACACACATCGACACACTCAGGCAGCATGTTAGCGGTTTTTTCAATAAATCGAAGTTACTCCTAGCTAAAAGCGGACATAGCAATCGTTCTTTACTCATATGAAGGAAAAGCAAAGATTAGGGAGCACATTTTACCTGAAGGACGAAGATCTGGTTTATCTGAGCTTTAACTCCTCAGATATGGGTTTGCTGCACCGGTGAGAGCTTGGAGGTGCGAAGATAATATAGATCCATATCAGAAAGCTAGATCTTTCAACTATGGTGGATGTGCAGTAGGTTCACTTCAGTGAAGACACCTTCTCTCAAAATTTCCTAATTGAGTAGAAAGGGAAAGTGATGGTTGGTTGATACTTTTTGCTGTTGTTTTTGGGCTGGACCTTACCCGGTCTAGTTGCTTTAGCTGTAGTTTCTTTATTTTTCTTGTTGAAATTCTTTACTATTTATTAATAATATCCCTCCACTAAGTAATTACTTAGTGGTTTCCAAAAAAAAAAAAAAAGATTGAACCTAAACAATACTTATTATTTTTTATCAAATTTTGAGTTGGATAATTATAATTCAAATTATTAAATTAATCCTACATGTTTAAAACGAAACAAAGTAGAAATTTGATTTTATATTTAAACTAAGAACTACTATTTTTAAATTTTTGGTAAATATTCTTGGTTTAGCTCATTTTACTTGTCATGTTTTCTTTTGCACGGTTTTTTTTAAGGAAACGTCAATTAGAATTATAATTTGACTAATTTACCTTATTAATTATTTGATCTCCATTTAATATTATTTTTTCTTTTATGACATTAATCTCTTTTCACATTTATTAGAGTAAGAATAAAAATGAAAAATTAATTAAATTCTATCTTATTTTAAAATACAAATATTTTAAGTATATTTATTTTAGTAAACATAAAGAAATAAATGACATGGCGGAATAGCAAATACAAAAGTGAAATATCTAGATTAGATCTCAGGCTAATATAAGAAAAGAAAGGAAATTGTATGGTTTGGATACTTAACCTTTTGAAGAAAAGCAATAATATGGAGTCCATGTTTTTTGCTGTACAATCATTTCATTTGCTCCCACTAATGGGTCGATACGCTATTATTGACTTAATGGGGATACTTTGGGAATTACATGAATATTGTTTTATTTTTAATATGAGGTGCACTTTTTTTTTTTTTTTTTTTTTACATTGCTTGGTTTTTTAATATGGGGTCCACTTTTTTTTTTTGATATTGCTTGATTGTTTTAATATGGGGTCCACTTTTTTTTACATGAGTTTGGAGATGGTGGGATCCACTTTTTTTCCTTTTTTTTTTTAATATTGCTTGGTGTTTTTAGTATGAGGCCCACCTATTTTTTTTTTTTTTTGGTTCGTGACTGACGACGAAGCATGGGTTTAACCCATGCTTCTATATAGTATAGTAGTAACTAGACGGCAACACGGGCCCAACATTTTGAATTATAGTGTATCTATGTGTATGTAGTTGTGTTTGGGTAGTGACAATATGTATATTTTATATTTCTAATAAACATACATAAGTTTGCACTATTTTTATGTATATATGTACTGTGTTCAAAACACGATTAATATAACATTGTAGTTTGTGCTCCGTATCCAAAATTTTGTTATATTAGTGTTTGCTACGAATACAAAGTTGGCAAAAAATTATTAATACTTTTTAAAAGAGAAGACTTGTTTAAAAGGAAACTATTTTCCTATCTTTGAGATAAAACAATAGCAATATTTAAGCATCAGTTGATACTTTGAATTTTCATTCGATTAATTTAAAGGTGTAAAATATTCTATTGTTAATGTATGTAGATTGGACCTAAACAATACTTATTATTTTTTTAATCAAATTTTGATTTGGATAATTCTAATTCAAATTATTAAATTAATTTTACATGTTTAAAACGAAACAAAGTAGAAATTTGATTTTCTATTTAAACGAAGAACTACTATGTTTTAATTTTTGGTAAATATTCTTGGTTTAGCTCATTTTATTTGTCATGTTGTATTTTGCACGGTTTTTTAAGGAAACGTTAATTAGAATTATAATTTGACTAATTTACCTTATTAATTATTTGATCTCCATTTAATATTTTTTTTTCTTTTACCACATTTATCTCTTTTCACATTTATTAGAGTAAGGAAAAAAATAAAAAAGTAATTAAATTCTATCTTATTTTAAAATATAAATATTTTAAGTATATTTATTTTAGTAAACATAAGAAATAAATGACATGGCGGAATAGCAAATACAACAGTTAAATATCTAGATTAGATCTCAGGCTAATATAAGAAAAGAAAGAAAATTATATGGTTTGGCTACTTAACCTTTTGAAGAAAAACAATAATATGGGGTCCATGTTTTTTGCTGTACAATAATTTCATTTGCTCCTACTAATAGGTTGATACGCATGTGGCAATGAATCCACCATTATTGACTTAATGAGGATACTTTGGGAGTTACATGAATATTGTTTGATTTTTTAATAGGGGGTGCACTTTTTTTTTGACATTGCTTGTTTTTTAAATATGGGGTCCACTTTTTTTTTTTTTTTTTTTTTGGGAGTGACTGACGACGAAACATGAGTCTTCTATATGGCAGTAATTCCTAGACTAGAATATTCAAATGTTATCTTCTTTAGTATCTTTCAAAACTTAATGAAACATATCATGCGGCATTTACTTTTTGGATCTGTTAGATTAACATGTTTCACAAAAAATAGTCTTTAAAAAATGCCATTTTTTCACCACTGGAATTATATTTGATTGAAATAAAAAAAATTGTAGCTCAGAGTAATCAGATCTCCCCTCATGAAATTGATGTTGGATAGAACTTCCCTGACGATTAAATGAAATAAAGTTAACACATTAGAATTATATTTGTACTTTGAAAAATATAAAAGCTAGTATTTGAAAAGAAAAAAAAAAAACTTTAAAGGGTACATAAACATCAAATCAAACCTGAAATGATAAAAACCAAGCATATAGCGTGGTAGATTGCCTTATGTATGTTATTCGATTAAGTATGGACTCCCTCTATTCACTTTTACTTATCATGTTTTACTTCTCGAGAGTCAATTTAATTTATGATTTTTGAAGCTAAATTGAACTAGATTAATTTAATATTATAAAATTAAAATTCAGATGTTCGAAAACTATTCAAAAAATACAACTCCTAAGTTGCAATCTTCTCAGACTGATACGATGAAAAAATACATCTTGAAATGTTGGTCAAAGTTCATGTAATTTGACTCTCCATAAGCGAAAACACGACAAGTAAAAGTGAACGAACAGAGTATGTAACTTGGAAAATGGAGACAATGGAAAATGAAAAGGAGCCGGATCCCATCTCCCCCCTCCCATGAGTTAATTCCTTAGATGATCACCCAAGCTTGAAAAATTACCTATAAATATCACTTTTGTTTCTTTTAGGATAATAAAGTCACTCAACTATCACTATTTTTTTCAAAATATACAAAACATTTCAAAAACATCCTTCTCTTCTAGTTGGCATGACATATCATGAACTCCTTTTTTTAAAAAAATAATTAATATTATGCCTATTTAACTCATTAAACCCATTTAACCAAACTCATACATTATACTCGATAAAAAAAAATCCGATTAAAATGCGGCATTGGAACGAACTAGCATGTAATATAAATGAATTAAAATTAAAAGATGAAGTTTTTAAATCTAAAGACAGATTTAAAAATTAAAATTAAAATATGATTTTTTGAATATGAGTTACTTTAGGGCTTTAGATTAATATATTGCTAGATATTTATAACATGACAAGTTGAGATATCTATATCTTAACATGGAATCGACTAAGAATATATTTGTGTTCTTTGCGTAATAATATAATATTTTAAAATAAATATGATATCAATAAAAATATTTATACCTTCGGCATGAGAAATTAAAAGATCTCGATGATATGAAAATGAAATATCAAAAAATTACACACTACATTTTTAAGGATTAATAACTCAAAATATAAATAAAAAAATTTACACTAACTTTATTTTTAAAATATACGATTCAATTAGATTTTTAAAAGTTAAACTTATATACTATGTATCGGAGGCTAAGATTTATGTCCTCCTCCATGTGATTATCATTTTTGAAATGAACAAGCTGGGGTCATTCCTAACCCCTCCATCATAAAGGTGGAACCTTGATAAATAATAATAATAATAAAAAAGAGTTAAGCTTATACAAAAGTAATCGTTGTGTCTATATTAATGTGGAATATATGTTGTTTAATGTGAAAAAAATATGCTAGTTGAAAGGATCTAAAGTTGAATAGAAAGATAAAACTACTTAAATTTTAATTTAAACAGAAATATAATATATTTGAATAGAGACAAACGAAATCTTAGATTTGAAAAGAGTTGCTTAATAGAAAGTATGGTTTGATTCTTTTACCAGTTTTTAATTTGCTCAGGTTTGATCGGGTATAAGACATGAGTTTGATTAAATGGGTTTAATGAGTTAAATATATTTATTATTTAAAAAAAAGAACTTTAATGACATGACACGCTAACTAGGAGAGAAGGAAATTTTTGAGGTGATTATTGATTAGTATATTTTGAGCTGCTTGATCTTACATGTTCATTGTTTCAGGTTTGAAGAGTAAAGCATATTGGATTTTGTTAGAGGCTGGTTCTAAAGGCTCTCCAGTGTGTTGCTGAGTAGAAATCAACTGCTGATCAGCAAATACAAATGGCTGACCAACAACTGTCAAGGCCATGGATGGATGGTCAAGATCTGCGTATTAGGGTTCTGTATGAAAATAGAAGGAGAGAGAAGAGAGCGTTTTTATTTTTATTTTTTATAAACGATAAATTAAAATCGATATAAGTAATCTACTCAGTGCCCATAAAATAGATTACAATGCTACAAGGCAAACCATATGTGAAGTGGATGGAGAATGAAGTGGCAAGAATGGAGGCTTTGGAAGAAATAAAGCTTGCAGTTGTAGGAAAATTTTCTTATGGGTTGCCATATATTGAGAAATTGCGCACAATAATTCCAAAACAATGTGGAATAAAGGGGGAATGTAGAGTCAGGTTCCTTAGAAAGAGACATGTACTCCTCAGATTTTGAATGAAGATTTTATCAATCTAACTTCTAAACCTGCTTACTTTTGGACTGATAGGGAAGGATATTCATACCAAATGAAGCCACTCATATATGATTCTAAGTTTAAGGTTGATGAGGAAAGCTCTAGAACAATGGAATGAATTTCTTTTCCTAATTTATTGCCAACTTACTTTGTGAAGGAAGCTTTATTTACTCTTGCTTCAGCAGTGGGCAAGCCTATTCATTTAGATCTGGCTACAATCAATAAAACTAGACCTAGTTATGCTAGGGTTAAAGTTTTAGTTGATTTGTTATCAGATCTGCCAACTGAAGTTAGGATGGACATTAAGGATGAGCAAACTCTGAGTAGTAGAACAATAGATGTGAAGATTTATTATGAGTACCTACCAAAAAATTGCAAAAAGTGTAGATTACAAGGACATAATGAAGATGAATGTAGGATAATTCATCCAGAGTTTGCTTATAAAGAAGAGGACAAGGAAGGTCAGTTAGAGGAGCATAATACCAGTTGTATAAACCTCTTTCAAGTGCAACAACAATAACAAGAAGGAGTGCAAGATAAGGAGAAAACAAGTACAAACAAAGCAATTCCAGGTGGAGACAAAGAGAAGGACAAAGGGAAGGTGATCAAGAACAAAGGACAATCAAATCCTTTAAAATCATCTGCTGGGATGATATCAAGCAGGAAATGCGTTGGAAATCAAGGTGTTTAGAATCCCAAGAAAGATAACATGGTGGCTATTACTGGGCAGACCAGTAATACATTGAAGGGTCAACAAGACAGGAATCAAAAGATTGAAGAGAGTAACAAGGCAGGGGTCACTAATAACAATGTTGTACAAACGAAAAACCAATTTGAGGCCCTTATAGAGGAGGAAGAGCATGAGGATAACAATGTGGTCATAGAAGTTCACTCAGAGACACTTCAAGGGGAGGAAAATGGTAGCAAAGAGGATCAGACTGATAAGTTTGATAAGTCTGATAAGGTACAACATAATTTTTTTTTTCTAATAAAGAAGAAAAGATCAATAACACAAATGTCCAATCAAAGAATAAAGGGGATGGCAGTCCAATAATAGAGGAAACTGGTGATAAGTCATTGCATAAAGAAAATCAGACAGCGGGTATAGAGGAAAACAATGATAATATGAATGGTATACATTGTTTAGCCATTCCATCAGAAAGCAATAAGAGGGAGGACACTACCAACAACAGGTCAAGTATCAATATAAGTGATCAACAAAGTTCTAAAGAATGGGGGGAAGATCCTAAGGAAGTGACTTGTAAGGAGATGATGGAAGTCTAAATGACAGCAGAGGTGATTAATGCAGATCAACTCAATGTTACAACCGAAGAAGCATCTCAAGGAAAATGGAATGACAAAATTGAGGAAGTTGAAGGAACTGAGGAAGAAGAGTCTCAAGGAAAATGGAATGACAAAATTGAGGAAGTTGAAGGACCTGAGGAAGAAGAGTCTCAAGATTCTCTACCAGAAGACTCTTTTGATACTACTAGGACTCATTATGGGGGCAATGAGGGGGAGTCTATTTTATATGATCCAAGAAATAACAGACATTTAAGAAGAGGAAATAGAAGATGAGAAAGGAAAGCCACCTAATAAACATCCTCATGGTCAGACTGATGGAAAGCTGAAGGTTAATGAGACTGACCTGATGGTAGTTTGCAGAGGTGCTTTAAAGGTTTGTCCTCAGATTGAAGATTCCTGCAGCACAAAGAAAAACTCAAGTGACAAATTATCTGCAGAGAAAAGTTAAGTAAAGTCAGCAGACAAAGAAAAAACATCTCCAATTACAAAGTTGCAAGATATAGTGTCACACATAGTGACAAATGAAGAGATAGAGAAGACAGAAGAAGATAGTTCAAAAAAACTAAATGACAAGGAGAATGCAAATAATAATAATCTTGCGCAAAATGTGCCCAGAGTTGCAGATATATCTCCAAAGAAGCTTTCAAAAAGTGGAAAAAGGGTAAGAACTAAGAAGTTGGTCAATCCTAGAGGTTTTCAACAAGGAAAGGTGAAGGTACAAAGAAATAGTGATGATGAAGGCCTTAATTTGGAACATCAGATCAGTAAATACTCAGAAAGCTTTTCAAAGGCTAGTCATGTTAAAAAGACAGCACAAATGTTTTATTGTTGCTCTAATGGAGCCATTTAAAAATTGTAGACATATTCAGAAGTATAGGAGGAGCCTGGAGATGGAAGAGGTGATTGCTAATGCTAATGGAAAGATTTGGGGTTTCATTAATGCAACAATTCAAATGGAAATCCTAATGAATACTGATCAGCAATTAACTCTGAAATTACATTATCAGGATATAGGCACAGACTGCATTGCTACTTTTGTATATGCTAAGTGTGTGGCAGGTGAAAGACTAGAGTTATGGGATAACTTATATCATTTAGGAAGTTCTATGGAGTTGCCCTGGATGGTAGGAGGTTTTTTTAATGTAATATTATCTGAGGAAGAAAAGTTTTGTGGACAGCCAGCTACTTTGAATAAGAGTGAAGATTTTACTTTTTGTATAAACTCATGTGAGTTAGTTGATATGGGTTTTAAAGAGAGTCAATTTACTTGGTGGAATGGTAGATCAGCTGCAAATTGCATTTTTAAGGGACTTGATAGAGTGGTGATGAATCAACATTTCAGAATTTATTTGCAAACATAGAGGTGGAACATCTATCCAGGACAGGGTTAGATCACACACCTTTATTATTAAATTGTGGAGATGGAAGTGTTTCTTTCAGCAGACCATTTAGGTTTCTTAACTTTGAATTAATCATGAATCTTTCAAGGAGCTGATTACACAAAATTGGAGTTCAGGAGGTCTTGGACCCCATACTTGTAATTTAAGTTGAAATTAAAGAAGCTTAAGGGGGTGTTATCACAATGGAGTAAATATACTTTGGGGACATTTTCCAGCAACTTTCGTTAAGAGAAGAAGTTATGAAGATAAAAGAAGCATTATTTGAAGAGGATCCTAGTGTTGTGAACAGAATTGTCCTTCAGAAGGCTCAAGTAGAAATGAAGCAATATCTTCATATTGAGAAACAATGAAGGCAGGTATCTCTTGGTATGCTGAAGGTGATAGAAATACTGCATTTTTTCATAATTATGTGAATAGAAAGAGAAGGAACTTAATGATTGAAGGTATTAATGATGGAAGAGGTCATTGGCTGTACTCTATGGAACAAATATCTGAAGAAGCTATCAACTTCTTTAAGAAGCTGTTTTCTCAGGATAATGATGTTACAGATTTTGATATGCTTAAGTATGTGCCTTCCATGGTTTTGTCACGACCCAACCCCGTGGGCCGTGACTAGTGCCCGAGCTGGACACCCATACACACTTACTTACCGAATCGACATATCACTAACTTATCCATATCCAACATATATTAATTTATACAGATACTGAGAACAGATGTCATCTGAAGCGGTCACATATAACATACTCATCATACAGAACATATCGTCCAAAACATATATATACGTATACATACATACAAGCCGTTAAGGCTATCATAGCAAACGGAATCGCTTAGGCGCAAGACACACACACATATCCGAACCACATCAACCCATGACCCACATACATGTCTACAGGCTTCTCACAAAGATAACAGAATCCTATGACGGGACAGAGCCCCGCCGTACCCCTGAACATATACATACATATAGACAACAGAAGAGTCTGTACCAAAATGTAGGCTCCAGAACAAGGGAGCACTCCAGAGCAGCAGAATAGATGGCCTAAGCTATCGGGTCACTCAAGTGAACGTCTGTACCTGCGGGCATGAAACGCAACCCCCGAAGATGAGGGGGTCAGTATGAAAAATGTACCGAGTATGTAAGGCATGAAGTACAGTACAGGGGATCATAGCCAAAAATAGAAACTCTCCAGAACCAGTATAACTGTGTGAAATCATCAATACGTTTCCTTTATGTAGTGAAGTAGTATGTTTCGAATCATGAATCATACACATATACAAATTTATATATATATATATATCGTGTCCCGGCCCTTTAGTGAGGGACTCGGTGAATAAGGTCATGCATGTCAACATGTCAACATCATATAGCATATATACATATAACGTGTCCCGGCCCTCTAGTGAGGGACTCGGTAGATAGAATCATGTATGTCAACATCATGTATCATGTTTACATATAACGTGTCCCGGCCCTTTATTAAGGGACTCGGTGGATAGAATCATGCATGTCAGAATCATATACCATATATACATATAACGTGTCCCGGCCCTCTATTGCGGGTCTCGGTGAATAAAGTCATCATATGCCATCCTGGCCACCATCCCCGTATCATCATATCATCATATACATATACATATAACGTGTCCCGGCCCGCAAGTAAGAGGGACTCGGTGAACAATGCAGAGGAGTGCGCACGATAACATATCCTGGCCCGGGCTCAGTGAAATCCAAACCGAGGCTTGCACAAACAGAATAATGCGAAACCATATGCACATAAATCAAGACTCGATAGACAAGTATACTTACCGACTCCTGAAGGCTCAGAAACAAGTTTCGGGTCAATCCGACTTAGTATGAGAAAGTTATGGACGCTTGAAGTACATAACCTTCTACGAGCATTTCAGAAGCCATTTTTGGAAAATCGAAGCAATAATCATATCAAGTATTTTTCGAATATCGTATGATCAAATCAAATATAACTTTTGGAATCATATGTACATATCAAAATATATCAACGACTCAATGGGATAGTCGAACGTGTTAGCATTTGAAAAATCAAGACTTTAGTCATATCGATTATCTTTCGAATACCATTCGGAAACATATCAACTAGATATTCGGTCATCATATATACGCATCAAAATCATATGAGGTAGCTTATGGAAATCAAGAACGTTAGCCATCCTAGTGGCTCTAAGAGTAGGAATTTCTTTAGAATCATACATATACGTCATTTGCTCGTTTCATAAAGATCATGCCAAAAGAAAGAAAGGTAAGCCTTACATACCTTGCCCGCTTTCTATGCTAATTCGAACTTAAGTCTTTGGCTTCGCAAGATTTTTTTCCTTTAACTTCTCACTTGACTAGAATTTGTAGCTTGCAAGAATAAATGTTCTACTTGCTCCAATGACCATTTCACCTTGCTAGGGACCTTCCAATTAGTAGAAAATAATTTTTGAGAAATTTTTTTCCAAGGTTCTTGTCTAACCAAGCTTGGCCGAATGGCCTTGTTCCTTGGCTCTCTCCAAGCTTCTTGAAATTTCCAAGTATAAAAGATGAATATTATTGCAACTTGTCATCTTTTTGGGTTATTTATTTAACTTCCATATGGGCCTTGGCCCATACTATGCTTGGACGGCCACTTGGCCCATGTTTCAAGTCCATCTTTTTTTTTTGGTCTTGCAATTCATGAAAACATTATTCTCCATATTCCAAATTTGCCCTTAGCCTTCCTCCATATTTCTATGAGTCATCTTTGCGAATTTTCCTTTTTACCCCTAGTCTTTCTTAATATTTCCACATCAATAACTTTCATAAGCAACTTGTGTGCTAAACAAAAATTAAAATATAACCTTGTCCTTAACTTCCCGCAATTATCTTGAATTATCCGAATGCACAAAAATACGGGATATAACAGGTTTCTCATGAGCAGAATATGGAATTATGTTCTTATTCTTCGCTTGAGGAAGTTAAGAAGGCTGTTTTTTGCCTTTGCGGGGATAATGCTAGTGGGCCAGATGGGTTTACAGGTTTGTTTTATCAACATTGTTGGCAGATTACTGAGAATGATGTGTATGAGGTGATTCTATCTTTTTTTTGATGGAAAAGAACTTCCTAAAGCTATCACTTACACTAATCTTGTGCTTATCCCTAAGAAGCATTCTGTGGAATCTTTCTCTGATTTGAGACCTATCAGCCTTTCCAATTTTATCAATAATATTATATCAAGGGTGGTTCATGGTAGAATGAAAAAAATTATAACATCATTGATTTCCTCTAATCACTCTGGTTTTGTTAAAGGTAGAAGCATCTTTGAGAACATTCTTCTTACTCAGGAGATTGTGTCTGATACCACTTCTGTCACGACCCAAGGTGTTCTCCAGCCACCGACAGAAGAAAACTAAATTCCGACAAGTATCGCGGGACCTTTTAGCACTTAATTTATATTTACTTCCATATTTCTGGAAAAATTTGGGCAGAGGTTCCTCTGTATTTCTTACTATCCGAAACCTGTACACAAGAAATACCAACCATGCCTCACGGGGCCAACACATATACGCATATATATACATCATATCATGTTGTCTCGTAGCCACACGGGGCTAACAATTACAGATAAAATTATACAGATATCGAGGCTTACCTCACATGCCCAACTCAAACAACATCGGAGGCTTCTTCCTGTTCACTTTTCTGTTCAATCTTCAACTTTATATTTCTACCACACTTCAAACAACTTCTCCGACACACAGCTTTCATGTTATTGCTTACCTGAGTACTGTGCGGCCTCCAATATCATCAGCCATTGCCTTCTGTCGATGCCGTCCTTTGGCTGAAATTAAAAGTTAGTCGAAAGGAATTCATATCCTACAGCTGGCTCTATCGCATGATCTAAGATTCAAAGAAGGGTAACATCCTAGATGCCCTGTAACTTCCTGTTTATAGATGTGGTGCACAACACATCGATAAACAAGACTCTACTAGACACGGCCTGTAGACATTCCGAGGACTAACCGCTCTGATACCACTTCTGTCACGACCCAACCCCGTGGGCCGCGACTGGTACCCTAGCTGGGTACCTGTACATACCTACTTAACCGAATTTCGTATCATACAGATTTTTTTTTCTTTCCAAACAGATGTTACAGAAGTAGGCCGATACAGATACGGCACGCGCGCAAACATATATATACTTGAACATACAGAAATTTACAGATAAGCCGATAAGGCTAACATACGAATAACGTCATACAATCGTACGTACCTACCTGAACAGATGTAACCCGTAACCCACACATCTATCTACAGGCCTCTAACATACATACAGAATCATATGACGGGACAGGGCCCCGCCGTACCCAGAATTTCCATACATACAGAACATACAGATACCAGAAGATGTATATACCGAAGTACATGCTCCGAATCAAAAGGAGCTCTTCAAGATAGCAGAACCTGTGCCCTAGACTGGCGGCGTGTCACCGAGTATGTCTGTACCTGCGGGCATGTAACGCAGCCCCCGAAGAACCGGGGGTGAGTACAAAAATGTACCGAGTATGTAAAGCAGAAATATATGAAACAAAATTATGATCTGGACCGGAAGCGCAGAAATATACTAGACCGGCTCATAAGCCGGACAGACAGGGTCATAGTCCCGACAGACGGACAGAATCATGGTCCAGACAGACAGAATCAGAATCCCTACGGATATACAGAATCGGAATCCATACGGACATACAGAATCGGAATCCATACGGACATACAGAATCGGAATCCATACGGACATACAGAATCATAACCAGTCGGACAGACAATCCGGGCGGACAGACAGAGTCATAGCCAGTCGGACAGATAATCCGGACGGACAGACAGAATCATAACCAGTCGGACAGATAATCCGAACGGACAGACAGAATCATAACCAGTCGGACAGATAATCCAGATGGACAGACAGAATCATAACCAGTCGGACAGACAGTATCATAACCGGTCGGACAGATAATCCAGACGGACAGACAGAATCGTATATAGGGTACAGGAACGTGGTCGCCACTCCTGCCATTGGCACCACAACACAACATATATCAGAAATTCTTCTCCGATCTCCGTCATACATCATAACATAACCACGGTACCCGGGGGCGGACAGATAACACAGCACCCCGATCCCGGACACATCATACTTCATAATATATCCTCGGTAACCGGGGACGGACATATACCACAGTACCCCGAAACCGGACACATCATACTTCGAAATTCACATATGGGGCTCGGCGGCCCATCCGCACGATATACATACCGGCCCGGGATCAGGTGAAAGGAATCATAGCACATGCACGAACTGATTAATGAAAAACCACATACGTACAGATCGTCGTACAGATTCAACGGAACAAAAATAGGCCAACTGGCAGATCGAATCAAAGTATTCAGATAGTTTTCAAACTACGCACCTACACGTCACTTGGGGAGGCACGACAGATCATAACCCGAACTAGATTTTTAGATATCAAAACCATATTGTGAGATTTATATAAAAACAGTCATATTATGTTCAAAATGATAGTTCAGATGTTGCCTGTGAAAAACGGACGGAAATGAGGCAATTTAGATCATTCACGGGATATCGGGGCTCCGTGGGCCCACCTCGGACCAACTCGAGGCAAGATACATAAATTACTGATAAAAGACCTTATGAGGTCATCCATAATCATTCGAAAGTATTCCGGCTCCATTTAGGAAGGTTTCGTACAAAAGCATACTTTAAAGATATTTTATAAGGACATGGTTTCAATCTTACTGAAGGAATTGGAGTAGATTTCCATATCGAATTCCGAGGAACGGAGTCGTATTTAAGGCTCGCGGCCGAGCCTATTATGTTCAGAACATGCCTAAGAATGAAGGGAAAGACTTTACATACCTTAGCTGCGTCTTACGCTTGTCCAAATTCAATTCCCGTTTCGCTCAAAATCTACAAATGGTCACATTTACCAATTGTCAATAGTAAGACTTTTAGCATTCTTTAATTCACTATTTGTCTACAGAAATTTGGGCAGCATCTCCCTTGCTTATATGCCTAGCCCGAATTTTTAATTCAGCAGTCAACAACACAACAACAATACCAACATCAATAATATCCTTTTTCATATCAACATATTCCATAAAACAGCCCACACGCTGTTTTCCAACTTTTATAAGTAATTAACTCAGTATACAATTATTTAATCGCGTCTTCTTCGTAAATAAACTAGTATTAACACAAATAGGAAGAGATTCATACCTTTCTCCTTTTAATATTGTTGTATCTTCCCTTTTTCACCTTATTTTTATGCCACAACACACCGCCATACGATTCTGCAGTGAAAATTATATGCTATCCGGACTGAAATTGGGAAATTATACCTGGTTTGGGCTAAAATTTGGTGGTGGAAAGTTGGAGAGTTTTCTGGAATTTTTGGGGAGTTTTTTCGTGGTTTTGGATGAAAATGAGGGGGTCTCCCCCTCTTTATAACCGTTTTGGAAGCTGCCAGAAGCAGCTGGAAAATTGCTCATCGCGTTCGCGCTGCCTTCTGGCGCGATCGCGCAGAGTTAAATTTTCTGACTGGATGTTTGTTCAGTAAAATTGTCATAACTTTTGATCCCAATATCGTATGAGGGCCCACGACCTATGGATGGAAAGATAATTCAATTATCTACAACTTTTATTTCTGGGCGTTTTCCCAAATTCCAAACTTATAATACCGTTTTTATCCCTGGAAGTCAGATCATCCGAAAATGCTTCCTTAAATTGTCCTTTTGGAGGGCTTCCACTTTGATTTGGCCCAAGGGTCCTTCTTGAGTTGTGTTTAACTTCACATATGTGATTCATATAATTTGTCACATGTCCCAAAAAAAATCTTGACGTGTGGGCCCCACCTCAGCTTACAAATAATTCGACGTTCGAAAATGCAGGATATAACATCAGAACTAGGGGTAAACCTGCTAATGTGATTATTAAATTGGATATGGCCAAGGCCTATGAAAAGGCTTCATGGAAATATCAGTTACATGTATTAAGGAGGACGAGATTTGCAAAACACTTTATCAAATCTCATTTGGGGGTTGATCTCTAACAATTGGTATTCTATTTTATCGAATGATCAAGCCACGAGTTTCTTTAAATCCTCTAGAGGGGTCAAGCAGGGGGATCCTTTATCCCCAACTTTATTTAAACTTGTAGCTGAGGTGTTGTCTAGAGCTTTAAATTCCTTATTTGATGATCATAATTACATTGGATATGGAATGCCAAAACGGTCTAATCCACTAAATCGTTTGGCATATGTTGATGATACTATCATCTTTGCATCATCTCATCCGAGTCTTTAAGGAGAGTGATGAAAATTTTGAAAGATTATGAGCAGATTTCTGGTCAACTTATAAACAAAGATAAGAGTTCCTTCTATTTGTATTCCAAGGTGGGAAATGGGATCAGTCAAACAGTTGGGGACATCATTAGTTTCTCAAGGGAGAATTTTCCTTTAGCTTATCTTAGATGTCCTATTTTTCATGCTAGGAAAAGAAAAGAATACTATTTTGGCCTGATTAAGAAAGTTAAACGAAGACTGCATTTCTTGGAAAGGTAAATTGTTGTCTTTTGAAGGCAAATCAGTTCTTATAAAAAGTGTATTGCAAACTATGCCAGTGCACTTGCTAACTGTTCTAGTACCTCCTAAATGTGTGTTAAATGAGCTCCATAAGATATTTGCCAGATTCTTTTGGAGCAACAAGGATGAGGGTAGAAGCAGACACAGGAAAGCATGGAAAGATTTATGCCTTCCAACTAAAGAAGGTGGTTTGAGTTTTAAGTCTCTATTTGATGTATCCAATGCTTTATTTTCAAAATTTTGGTGGAGATTTAGAACTACAAATTCACTATGGGCTAATTATATGTGGAATAATTATTGTAAGAAGGAGTATCCTAATTTAGTTCAGTAGAAAGAAGGTTCTCAGGTGTGGAAAAAGATGCTTGTAGCTAGAGAAGACATAGAGCATGAGATATGGTGGGAAATAAAAACAGGAACAACAAATGTCTAGCATGAAAACAGGACAAAGTTGGATGTCTTATACCATGTGGTTCCAGATGATTTTCATATCAAAGAAAATCTCAATGATGTTGCAGAATTAATAGAGAATGGGAGGTGGAATGATACTCTTCTACAACAATCATTTCCTAATGAGATTGTGGAGCATATTAGGGAGGATATTCATGTTGAGCAGCTACAAGGGACATGGGATAGACCATGGTGGATGCCTGCTAGTAATGGAAAAAATTACTGTAAATAGTGCATGAAACATCATGAGAAATAGAGGAGAGGAAGATGAGGATTTTGATCATTTGTGGATTAAAAGAATACCTTTCAAGGTTTCCTTTTTGATATCGAGATTCCGGAAACACATAATCCCTACGGATGATAACTTAAGAAGAATGAGGATTCCTATTGTCTCTAGATGTTATTGTTGTGAGTCTCATCATTCAGAAACTATGCAGCATATGCAACATCTATTTCTTGGTAGCAGTTTTGCAAGAGAGGTATGAAAAGCATTTTTGCAGGCAACAGGCTTGCAGGTGAATATGGTTCAACTTTATCAAGTTATCAGACATTGTTGGAGGGAAAAGTGCGGAGAAAAATTAAAACCTATTGTGCAAGCAATTCCTGCTATGATTATTTGGGAATTATGGAAGAGAAGAAATACTATAAGACATGGGGAAAGGGTCAGCTTTAGAAGGGTGGTGCATGAAGTGAATAATAGTTTATTTTATTTGACGAAAATAAGATATTCATGGCTTAATAATATCCCTTTTCTATGGCTTGAAATAATAGCAATGCTAGATAACTATAAGCCTAGAATTATAACCAAGGTTGTGTATTGGAAGTTTCATCCTGATAGATAGTTTAAGTGTACTATTGATAGGACATTAAGAGGAAATCCTGCTGATAGTTCTTATAAATTTTGTGTTAGAAACTGGCTAGGGGATTTAGTTTATGCTCAAAGTGAGACAACTGGAGAGTCCACAAATGTGATAGCTGAAGCTAGGGCAATTATGGAGGGGATGAAGTATAGCATTGATTGGCAATAGCTTTTTTTGATTGTGGAAACTGATTCTTTGCTACTTAAAAATGTGGTGGAGGGAGAGTGGGTGGTTGCTTGGGTTATTGTATCATATGTTGATAGAATAAGGAGAATAAAAGAGATGTGTGAGGTGAAAATTCAACATGTGTACAGGGAAGGCAACACACTGCAGACTTATTAACTAACATGACTTTTGATTTTGCAGGTACTCTGAAGATTCATTCTTTTTCTGAATTTCCTAGTGCAAGGAGGAAAGTTCTCAACACGGACAAACATCAATTGCCTAATCTAAGGATCAGTAATGCAAGGGATTAAGCTTACAAGGATTTTGCATGAATATAGTGTATAATCCGGTATTGGCATTGCTTCAGTGTGCGGTATTAGCTTGGCTCATCCTACTGAAGTGATATCAATACCAGATGAGCATATAGGTGTGCAACTCTGTAAGTATACATTGAAGACCAAGAGTGGTTTACCTAAGGTATCTTTGTTCCATAGGATATAGGCAGTTGTGAAGAGTTATTTTGTGTGATTTAGCTTATTTGATTCTGGACGCATTCTTCTACTGATTTTGTTAGCTAAGTCCACGGTGAGAGCCTAGAGGGGCATATAATTAGCATCATTCAAAGATTTTCAAGTACTACTTCCACAAAATATACAAGATCTAGCTGCATAGATACTGTGGAAGACTGATTTTATCACCTTAGATGAAAAATTAGTTCCTTTATTAGTAAATCTACTCAAACAAAGTCTGACTCTGAGATAGTGAACTTTTAAAAGAGTAATTCATAGTAATGAAGATATATACGATCATTCAGAGGCTCATCAAGTTGAAAGATATAGAAGTTCGAGCTGGAAATTCAACCAAGAGGATGGTTACCTTAGCTACTGGGCTATTTCATCGCCAATCGTATGACTGGGCGGATTCGTCTCGGAGAAGCACCGACTTTCTGGGATTCTTGTCCACTCAATTTTGAGCTTCTAGATCTGTTCCTTTTGTTTATTTTGGATTCTGTCTTATTTGGATATCGTGTATATGTTTTATTATTAATAAAATACCCACCTGAGTGGTAGATGCTTATTTAAAAAAAAATTAGTATGCTTATTTAAAAAAAAATTAGTCTATTTTGAGAAAAATAATGACAGTTGAGTGACTTATTATCTTAAAAGAAACAAGGTTGATATTTATAAGCAATGTCCAAATTTAACTATTCTTGGTATGTTATCCTTTTCCATTAGATTAGATAATATAAAGCCTCTTTATCCTTTTTCATTTTAGGATATAAATATAAATGCAGTTGCCGTGTAGCATCTTGGATACGATACTCTGACATTCAACTCCATCAGAATATTCTAGCTTATCTCACCAGAATCAACAAAAGAAAAATGTAAAAGAGGCCCAAAAATATTTCTAAGATGAATGGCGTAAAGTAGGCACAAAAGTAAGGTTCACTTTCACAACTCATTCTTTCAACTCAAATGTGTTGAGGTTGGTTTCTAAGATTTCTTTTGTTAAAAACTAAAGGTCCGAACAAACTAAGATTTTGTCTGATGAATATGATCTAAATTACAAGAATGAGCTTCTCTAGAATATGCCCAACGAAATTAGTGGAATCGGGAATTTCGGGGCCAACGTAATCACTTTAAAGTGCGACTTTTGTTAAATTTGGTGGGAAAAACTTTAATATTTTTTTATAAATTCAAGGATTTCCTCGGTAGTTGATAATTAACTCCAAGGATGAGGTCGGTAATGAGGGTGAATTTGTCATGCCATTTCAGTTTAATTTTCTCGGGATCTTATAAAATATTGTCATGCCATTTCAGTTATAAATATAAAATAAGCTTACCACTCACAAAATGTCTAAATATATATCTTAAGATCTTTCTGTACGCCTTCTCCATAAAGAAGAAAAAAACCACGTGATCAATATAAAGAGATATTTACTTATATCATTTGTTTTGGAAATATTAAAATACTGCCAGATGTTCGAGTATATACAATAGAAACATGTAAAACACAATATAAGAAAAATGTCCAAATAAACAGCAAATGAAAACCTTTTAAGACTAAAATTGAAGAAATTAACTTCCTTATTTATATCGCTGCAACATAAATTAAATTTGATAAAAATAATATGTTACGCTCACTCGATTGTATTTACAATTTTATGTCAGTTTTTGGGTAATGTGCCTATGTTTCGAATTCTCGAAACTTGTATCAAATTTTAGAAGATATTGTCAAATATTTTGGGATATATCTAACTAATTTAAAAAATAATAATATTGGACAATAATAGCAATGTATATAGTTTATATTATGTTTGGAATTTAATTTAAATGACGAGAAGTGGAGAAATTGGTACAGAGAACTTTTTAATTCAATAAAACATCACTTTGATATGGCTCAAATAAGTCTGAAGCTTTACAAATCAACTTGAAACAAATCAAGTACTACTAATATCTCTCTGTCCTTCATTAAAAAAAGAAAAAGAAAAGGAGAAACAGAAAAAGAACAACTAAAATACTAGTCAACAATGTCCAGTCATAGTTGTGAAGCTAATTATGATGGGTGATTAGTTTACATGCAAAAGACAACAAAGAAAAGAGACAATGGCAAACAAATATTATGATTTAATGTAGTAGTGAATAGTAGAGCCACCACAAATTATTGTGAAATATATTTTGGTATTACGTATTCCGCATGAAAAATGTGTCAGCTTATGATGTGTTTGGCATGAAGATATTTTTAAAATAAAACTATTCAATATTCTTTAAAATTTAGATATTATAATACTATACATAATTATTTTTATACATCAGCCCGACCAATGACTATTTATGATTTCATAATTGAATCAATTTCATACCCGTCCTTAGAGCTGAGTCTATGAGAAAAATATTAGCGCGAAGAAAATCATTTTTCTCTTTTAATGAAGAATAATTTCCAAAGATTTTTTAATTAAAGTATTTGATTAAAAAAAATACTAAACTGAAATAGTTCAAAGATCCACTTGGAAACTGATGATTGGAATATGAGTCTGCATGCAAAGACAATAGAATAATCAAAGAGATCAAGAAAAGGAGAACAAAACAATTATTTAAAATGAAAAAGGGAAAAGAAAGTTGGTGATGAAAACTTTCAACCACATATAATCTATCTCTTCTTGGCAAAGTAATTGAATCACCCTCGCACATAATAATTATTTTATGAAGTTTAATTATGAATTTAGTGCTTCACTAGTCCTTTTTGCATGGAATTGGTAAGGTGGGAAACCACCAAATTAGGCATTGGAATCTTAGCCCAAACGCACCAACTTTCATTTCAATGGATTTTGTCTCCCAAGTGCTCTAATGCTTGGCAAAGCAAGTTACTTATCTGGAACGGAAAAGGATCAAAAATATCCTTGAACTATTGAAAGTAGGTCACTTATACCCTTCGTTAAGTATGAGGTCAATTTTACCCTTATTGTCTAATTTTGAGATCACATATACCCTTTTAGTTAACAGACCTCCACACAAGCTGCCAACAAGGAAGAAAAAATGACGTGGCTGCCTATGTGGAAAACTCTCCACTACGATCAGCAGCCTCATCGGAGCTCCGGCCAAACAAGGCCGTGAGAACACTCCCCAAGCCGGATCTTCATGAATAGATTTAATCGAAGGTTCCGGAGAACAATCAATTTCTCTCCAGCTACGGCGATGAAGCAGACCGGGATAGGAAAATCAATGAGCATCAACATGAGTACCATAGTAGAACTGCCATTTATATTACTACTTGTAAAAGAGAGACTCGAGGGTACTGTGAAAACTAAGAAGAAAATTGCTCCCCTAATTATATTACTACTATGATATCGTCTCTCTGTTTTCTGTTGTTTATCGCTGCCGGATTTGACCACCGGAAGGCCAACGACGAATTACGATCTTCCCCTCACCCATACGCTACTCTCTTTCTATTTTCTATCTCGGTGCATCACTGTTACGCCGGACTCCGGCGAACTCGAGCCATAAGCATTGCGTACAGTTGTGAATGCTGAAAAGAGAGGCTTTGCTTCAACTCAACCCCAATGTCATTTCTAATTTTCTCCATATTATGAAATATCGAGGTTATATCAAAGACTTTGAAGTGCATGATCCTCATAGAGTTGGTAAGATAACTGTTCAATTGCTTGGAAGGATAAACGATTGTCGTGCTCTCACCTACAGACAAGACATTAAGGCTGCAAGCATGGAGCATTACAAGACACGCACATTGCCAACACGTCAGTGGGGCTATGTTGTTATTACAACGCCAAATGGAGTTTTGGATCACGAAGAAGCAATGCAGCAAAATGTGGGTGGTCAAGTTATCGGCTACTTTTATTGAACAAGTTTCAGTCATAGTTCGAGGTTCAAGACTGAAAGAGTATTATTGCGATTCCTTTGTTTCTACACTCTGAATTGCTGCTATAGGCACTTATTTCTTTTCTAAGGTCTTAGATGGAAGTTTACTGTCCTCTATATGGCCTATAGGTATAGAAAACTTGATAGCATGTTAGTTTTCCCTATAATAATTGTAGTAAGAGAAATTCTGTTCTGTCTCAAATCAACGCCATCAGAGGTTGTTACTTTGGGTCAAAGACTTCTGTTCTCAATTTTTTGGAAATGAGATTTTCTGGTTTGAAAAAAAAAAAAAAACTCGAGCCATAAACAGTCGACAACCCCTTTTTGCTCCAACCATATCTCCACGCCACAACCACTGGCCAATGCCCCTTCTCCCTTCCCCCGCTCACGATTCCTTTTTGTTTTCTTTCATTTTTAATTGTCCACTGGTCAGTGGCAGAAGAAAATCCGACTAGCAGTGGCTTCACATCCTCCTCTGTCTTGCTGGTTCTGTTCGTTTCCTAAGAACAGGGTTTGTTTGATGCTATCTGGTGCGTTGCTTGTTCGGTATGAGATCTGGCCATCTTGCGTTTTCCGGTGACTTAGTTGTCTTCTCCGTTGTGTTTTGTTTTTTTGTTCGTCGCAAATGATGTTGAAAAATAGGGTCAAAGGGACTTGAGGTTTTTTATTTTCACGTTGGCAACCATGTCATTTTTTCTTTCATGTTGCCAGCTTGTGTGGAGGTCTATTAACTAAAAGGGTATATGTGATCTCAAAATTAGACGGCACCCCATACTTTAACGAAGAGTATAAGTGACCTATTTTGATAGTTCAAGGGTATTTTTGACCCTTTTTCGTATCTAGAATAGTATTTTTTTTGTTTCTCTAATAATATTTTTTTCATTCAAATCTCGATTGAATTCTCGAATTACGTTCCAATCATAAAGTGATACACTTTTCATAATTTCTTGGGTAGAAACTTTCGATTTCTAAACATGTCAGCCTATAAAATTAAATAGATATTTTAGTGTTAAATCTGAACATGACTAGTACTGTCACGATCAGAAACAAGACCCTTGTGAATGGAATATCTAATAGTCTCCCTTAAGCGGGCGTGAATCTGTACTATAGCATGTTACAAATTTTTTTCTTCAAAACACTAGTTCATAAATCATATAAAGCAACTACGTCATATCAAAATTCAAATCAACTCACAAATTACTGTTCATATCAAACAACTCGGTCGATCATATCCTTTTATTTTTATAACAAGTTTTAGTACACGTGCAATATGTTGCATGTGTTTGTCACGTACTCAGTTAGTTAAAAGTTGTAAAGGAACGAATTAAATGAAATAGCAATTGACGTTAAAATATAAATACAACTTTTATTTAAATAACAAAAAATAAATATTACTACATCATGTGGTAGTTGAATTCAAAATAAGGCAAAATACATCAAAACACCCCTAAATTATATCCAAAATGTCGATACCTAAACTATACGAGCGACCTATTACACACCTTAACATCTTAAAAGTGAATTAAATTACCCCTCCACAGACCAAAACCCTCAATTAGTGAATGGCGTGGACGACACTCGCCCTTGGGTGAAGCCACGTATTAAATGAACTGATTTATTTTATAATCATGTCATTATAATATATTTAACATAAGAAACCCATTTTAATACCCAAACCCATTTTTAACACCCCATACCCATTTTAACACCCCGAACCCGTTTCAAATCACCCAAACCCACATCAGACGCCTAAATCCTAATTCAAGAAAACCAAACGACACCACAAACAACAAATCGTTCAATATTGGTCCTAAATCATATATTTTTTTAGTTTACCTGCTCAATATTGTCGGATTTCATAGAGTTTTTTAGTTATTCTTCATCTTAAACCTATAATCGAAGTGTTGGTGATTTTTCGAACTTGGACAATTTGAAGTTGGCTTTTTTGTTGACGTTTGGAGGACAAACATCGGCTGTGTTACTAAAAGGTTAGTCCCTTGTCTCATTTTGTTTTTGTGTTGTGCGATTAGAACTAGGGTTTTTTTGCGTCTTTATTTTTTCTGCAAATTTACAGTGTAAATGACTGGGTAAATGCTTGAATATGTAAATGTCGATTTGGTTGTTGTGTATTTCATTGACTATGAAATTGAACTATTTGTACTGTTTTCAGGTCGAAATATGTCTTATGAACTGATTACTTTGCGTTTTTACCATGGTGGGAATTTAACGACTGGCAAAAATCCCTACGTTGGTGGACAAGTAACTGAATTTACACGTATGGATTTAGATAGGTTTTGTTACTTTGAATTGCTTGATTGTGTGAAAGAATTAGGGTATGACCCTAGTAAATGCACCATTTATGTTAAATTTGTCGATAGTGTGGTATTGGTAGAAATCAAATATGATAGAGATACTGTCACGACCCAGCCCCGTGGGCCGCGACTGGCACCCTACTTGGGTACCCAGACCAAATTACGTATTCATTGCCAAATCCAAACTTATTTCAGAATTTCATAAAAATCATATCGAACATAGTTTATATCAAAATATGTCTTAAGCGGTCGCACAAATCAAAATGTCATATCGGATCCAAACTGCGCGGCGGAATAGACATCGCCGGTCAAAAATGCAAATATAAGCATAAGGGCCATTCAGGGCTCTCAAAACAAACGAACCGCTTTAAGACCAGAAAACAAAATCAAACGAACATATATAGGACCCTCGCCCCACATATATGCCTACAGGCCTCTACGAACTCAAAACAAAGACATATGGCGAGACAGGGCCCCGCCGTACCCAAATAGTCAAATGTACAGAATATACATAGCAAAAGAGAGTCTGTACCAAAAGTGGACTCCGAGTCAAGAAGGAGTACTCCGAAGTAGCAAAGAGTGAAGCCTACAGTGGAGGATCACCAATATCTGCACCTGCGGGCATGAAACGCAGCCCCCGAAGAAAGGGGGTCAGTACGAAATATGCACTGAGTATGTAAAGCACGGAGTACAGAAATATGGGCCAAAACCGAAAGCAAATCAGATGACAAAGTGGAGTACAAATCAGTATGTCAAAATCCGTATCAAAATCATATACATATACATAATGCAAACGAAATCATGCAAACGCTTAAGAACGTGGTCGCCACTCCGACGCTGGCGCCACACACAGCATAACACCAGAAGGTTTCAAATCTCCGTACATCCCCGATCACACACACAAACATAGGTGAGCGTATCGCATCACGAGCCATATCACAACATAACTCCAAACGGAACCCGGCCCTATGGCGAAGCCTCGGGAACCGCAACACAGCATACGACCGAATTATCATAAGGCGCACGAATCATAACCGGCTCGGGAACCGGTGAACGAAGTCATAATGAGGCACGAGCGGAGTCGTGAGCAAACAAATGCAAATTATATTTCAAAATAGCCTTTCAAAACTTAATAATCTCATAAGTCATTTCATAAACCAAAATAGTCGAATGATTAGTTCATACGAAAGTTTATCTCACGAATGGTTTCCAAAGTGGTACGTATGGCTCAAACGGAACTTAACATATCATAATAGTCAAAGCGTATTTCATAGGGGGAAGTTTCAAAGTCGAAGATCTCTTATCGAACTTCATCCAAAAAGGGAGCCCAATAGGACAAATAGGGCGTCTCGGGGTTAGCGGGCCCACCTCGAGTCAAATTGAGGTGGCGAACATAATTCACGAACATTTAAAGGCCAAAAGATCATACATAATGATTTCAAAGTGACCCGATCACATTTCGATAGGTTTCGAACATTTGGTTGCATTCTAGCCAAAATAGAGCCTTTAGGCTTCAATTGAATTGAATGAATAGTAGTCGTTTTGTAGATCGGGTTTTGAGGAGCAGAAATGCTCCGGAGGTTCCAATATTCACCTAACATACTAAGACATGCCAAATGAAGAAGTGGGAAGCTTTACATACCTTATATACGTCTTATGCTCTCCCCAGAATCAAATCCCGTTTCGTCCAGAATCTGCAAATGGTCAAAGTTACCAATTAGAGATTCTTAGGCTTAAAATTTCCATTAACTTGATTTTTGTCTACCGAAATTTCGGCAGCACTTCCCCTATATATCTAACACCCCCGAGACTTAGCTCGGCTCAATGAACATCAACAACAACAACCCAAACGTCACAAACAACATAAACCACAACTAAATCATTCTAACTTCAATATTTTTCTTTACTATAAAAGTTGGCAACTTTCATTCAAACTTCACAATTCCAAACTTATGTCCTCATTATTGTATTCATTCAATCATTCAAGATTATTCAATCACATCCCAATTATGTTCCAACATTATACATAGATTCAAGAAGTTCGTCACTTTCCATATTCCTTTCAAAACGTCAACAATTCCGACGAACATACTAACTTGCATCATTTCATTCCGAATTCATTAACAACAACCATAAGTCATATTTAAAGTCTTTAGTATCAAAGATATACAATGATATACGCAAATATACAAAAGGTATGCACTTTCCCGTAATGATCCGAAATCCTTTTCCAACGCCAATTCAATTCCTTAAACGTCCATTTACGACATAAAGGCCACGACGACACATTGAACAAACTAAACAAGATCAAATTCACTACCCTTCCACACTATCATGGCTCACGGCCAAACACACCCCCTATACACACACACGCCATTCACAAACACCACAAAATTCCAAAATCTTCATGCCACTTTAATCACTATAACATATATATCCATTCCCTAACATAAAAACATAGAAATCTTACCTTTTTCTTGAAATTCCGACTTGCCGCAAACGCCGCTCTTTCACCAAACTAATTGTATCACGTCGGAGAGCGTCTTGTACTTGTTACCACTACAAGAAGGGCACGAATTTTAGATTAGAAACAAGGCTTGGGATTTTTTTTTTTTTTTTTGAAGAGGGTTCGGCCCAGAGCCTCCCTTGAGGTGTTCTTCAATTATTATTTTTTTTGATTGGCTTTTCTTGAAAATTCTAAAGGGGGATATGGATATATACTAGATTAAGGGTCATGTGATAATCACATGACCACTTAAAATGGGGCTTGGGCCAAGCCTTTGGCCGGCCACCCCTCCATTTGGGCTTCAAATTTTGTTCTAATTTTTCTTGGCCCAATTCATTAAAAGTCCCGTTTGTAATTCCCGAAACTAATTTCCGAAATTCCAAATTTACCCTCGGCCTTTCCCGATGTCTTAACATTAATGATTTCATAACCAACATAGTCATGTCAACTAGAATCCAAATATTTCCTCATAACACACAAGTCTTAATTATTTCTCGATTTCCAATTATACGAAAACACGGGACATAACATATACAACCCGAGTTGCTGCATGTTTGGGGGATGGGGATATTTTGGAGGCTTTTGTGTGTCACATGGTTGAAGATCTCCTAGTGGTCCTAGCCTTATTAGAATATGTAACCCATGTGGAGGGGGAAAGTGATGTTAATTTCTTTTGATAAAGTGACTGGTCAAGACATTGGGGGTAGTGGTGTTCCATCTTTTGATGCCTTTGATGCTGATTTAGAGCCATTCGATGAACCTCCTTTTGAACCAACTCAAAATACTACCCCTCTCCAACCTAACTCTCCAAGTTTTGTCCCTGTACTCCTCCAACTGTTGACAATACTAAATCAAATCTTGCTTCTAATACTACTGTTGCTGTATCAAATCCTGCCCCTAATACTACCACTGAACCAAATCCTGCCCCTAGCACTACTTCTGCTGCATCAAATCCTGCCCCTACTACTACTAATGAATCTATTCCTGCCCCTCATACCACTGCTGAATCAAATTATGCCCCTCATACTACTGCTGAATCTTCACAAACTAGGGTTGTCCTTGATTTTTCTGAAACTGGTAGTGATTTAGATTCATACCTAGATGGATTGTTTGATGAAGGATAAGTACATAGTGAGAGTGATGTAGATGAGAAGCTAAGGGGTTTTAGGGAGGAAAACAGAGCTGGAAAAAGAAAAAGAAGGAAGAGGGGTGAAAGAGCTCCTGTCCCTGAACATGTTAAGTTAGGTTCAGGACCAAAAGGGCCAGATGTGAGGTATGATGAATCTGAAGGTGCTAATAGAGACACCATGGAAGGTAAGTTGGCTGGTGATGAGCCTTATTACCCCTCAGATGAAGCTGCCAGTTTTGAGACTCATCCAGATGACATATCTGATGATGATGAAGGAGTAGTTGAACAGAGAGTAAAAGCAAAAAGAAGGAAGGTGACAAACAAAGTTGTGTTTGATAAAACCTCCAAGAAAATAGTGTGGCAAACAGGCCTCAAATTTGAAAGTGTTAGTGAATTTAGAAGTGCAGTTACCAAGTATGCAGTCCATGAGCATGTTGCCTTTGAAAAATGTATTAATGAACCTACAAGGGTAAGGGTTAGGTGTGTAGAGGTTTGTCCTTGACTTTTATTTGCTAGTCTTGACTCTAGGACTAACAACTTTGTGGTGAAGAACTATAATCCAATTCACATATGTGACCCTACCAATAGGAACAAGCTTTGCAATACCAAATTCTTATCTAGTCACTATAATGAGAGAATAAAGGAACAACCAAACATCAGGATTTTTGAGTTTCAGCAGCTCATTAAGAAGGAGTTGAATCTTTATGTTGGTAGAATTGTGTGTAGAAGAGCAAGAAACAAGGTTTTAGCAGAGTTGATGGGTGACCATATTTTGGAGTTTGGGAGGATTTTAGATTATATGGATGAGTTGTTAAGATCAAATCCAGGTAGTACATGTGTAGTTAGGCTTAGTGATGAGACATTTGAAGGTGGAAAAAAATGTTTAGAGGATTCAACATATGTTTTGATGCAATGAAGAAGTCATACTTAGCTGGTTGTAGGAAGTGCATTGGTTTGGATGGTTGCTTTTTAAAGGGAATTTCAAAAGGTCAATTACTTGTTGCTGTTTGTAAAGATGGAAACAATCAGATGATGCCACTGGCTTGGGCAGTAGTTGAGGTTGAGAACAAGCACAATTGGACTTGGTTTATTAGAATTTTAAAGGAAGATCTTTAGCTGGGAGATGGGACAGACATTGCTGTTATAACAGCTATGCAGAAGGTAAGATTTAAGTGTTGAATTCACTCCATTTCATAAGTCTTTACCCTAATGTTCTTTTACTTTACTAACTGTCTGTTTTTTATTCCTCACAGGGTCTTGAAAGTGCCATAAAAGAGCAGCTGCCCAATGTTGAACATAGAATGTGTGCTAGGCATGTTTTAGCCAATTGGTCCCAAAAATACAGAGGCCTTGAGAGGAAGAATTGCTTCTGGAGGTGTGCAAAGTCAACTTTTGAGTCTTAGCTGAATGAGAACTTAGACTACATGAAACTTTTGGGAGAAGAATGTCTTGATAAGTGATGTGCCGTGAATTTCGACACATTTTATGCCTTTGTAACTAGAAATGTTGCTTGATTTCAAGTGTTTTTACATTGTTTCTTATGTTATTTTTGTGTTTTATAGGGTTGATTAACTAAGGATCGGAAATGAGATGAAATGCTGAAAAAGGACAAAATGGAGCTAAGCGACGGTCCGTAACTCATGTTACGGACCGTAATGGGATTCGTAATTCATGTTACGGTTCGTACCATTGAACCGTAACAGGGCCAAAACTTCCAGAGAGTTTTCATTGAAATCATCAGTGTTACGGTGTAGTGTTACGGCCCGTAACATGTCATCGTAACATCGGCTAAATTTCCAGAGAGTTTCAATGAAATCATCAATGTTACGGTCCGTAACTCATGTTACGGTCCGTAACAAGTCACCGTAACATCAGCCAAATTTCCAGAGAGTTGCCAAGTAGAGTCACAAGTTACGCCTCAAAAGGACGGACCGTAACACAGGTTACGGTCCGTCGCATGGTGGCCGTAACTTGAAAGCTGACAAATGACGAATTGAAGGACGGACCGTAACACAGGTTACAGTCCGTAACGATGCGGCGTAAGGGCAGTTTTGTCCAGAAACTTGGCGCGATTTTTGGCTCTATAAATACTTAATGTAGGGTTTTAAATATTCATTCAGATTTTGTTTTGGAGGCACAAACCCTAGGTCTTTCATCTTAGAAGTTGTTGGAGCATTTAAGACAACAATTTCACTCTCATTCCATCTTGTAATTGCATTGTAAGTTCATTTTGTTTACTTGTAAGCTTTCTTTGTTATCCAACATTATGAGTAGCTAATTTTAAAGCTAAGGTTGTGGAACACATGATGGATATTATGTGAATGGATTTCTATTATTGATATATGCATAATGGTTGTTGGTATTCATTCAGTTTTTATACTTTAGTGTTGGGTGATGATTTCAAGCATTATCCGAAGCCATTATATTAACTGTTCTTGGGAAAGAAAGTTAGTATTGGTAAGATTGAATGACAATAACTCGAGGCGTTAACCCTTGTTTAATAGACTAACTTAGGAATAAGAATAAGTCTAAATTGGCATCATTGGTCGCTCTTCGATTGTAACTCTTTTATATTCGGAAGAATCATAAAGAGGAAATACGACTTAACTGTTGGAAAACATTAAGAAGTCCTTAAGAGACCAAGTGCATATTCATAGAACAACCATTAGAAGTATATCACATTGAAACCTGAAGCATAATATCTAATAAAATTGGGGAACACAACCTTAGTCTCTCTCTCACATTAATTACATTTTAAGTCAAAGTATTAAATTACATTATTCAACAATCAATTCAAACTATCCGGAATAGGATTAAAGCATTTAAAGACCGGTATCGCATACGATTAGTACTCTTTTCTCTCCATATTCCCTGTGGGATTCGACCCCAACCTTGTTGGGTTACTATATTTGACAACGTCCGCTTTACGCCATTAATAGGTGTAATTTGAGCGTATCAATAAGTTGATGTACTACAACCCTGAAAGGTGGAGCAAGGTTTACATGAAATATACCACAAAGTGTGACATTATAGACAATAAATCTATGTAGTTGTTTTTTAAATACTTTGTTTAGGTAGCTGTGACTGCATTTGGTTGGGGTTAACTACAGGCAAAATACATCAAATCTATATTTTGGGTAAAGTTTAAGGGTGATTTGATGTATTTTGCCTTAACTATATGTAGTGGTTCGGTAGATATGATTGCATTTAAGTTTGTTTTGGGCAGCTGTGACTGCACTTGAATTGGCAGCTGTGACTGCATTTAACGTTAGTTCTTGTCTATGTAAAGTCACTCTCTTTTGATCAATGGTTATGCAGCTGTGACTGCATTTAACGTTAGTTATAAGCTGTTTTGCAATGTCTAATAAGTTTTGAATTTATGTCCAGCCTTGTATCTTTATGGCAATTTTGTTAGATTTTATTGTTGGCAGTTTTGTTAGCCTTTATTGTTAGGTTGAATGACACTGATTTTGTCCAGTTGTGGTCAAGTCTTGGTACACCTTTTGAAGTCATTGTAATCTGTTTTCCGAATTCATTTCTGGTCAAGTTTTTGACCATTTCCTTTGGCTTCTTTAAGTGAGGTGGTTGGTGATTAATGCTTCACCCAATCCTTAATCAAATCATAGTTCTTTCACTACTTCTCATTGCAACCCCTCAAATAAAAAATGACTACCATCCTAACAACTTTTGAGAAGAAGTTAACAAAATCATACGTTGACAAGGATGACTTTATATTTCCTTCCCATACTTTCCAATTCCTTCCAAACCATGACCGTGAAGCGGTTGTTCTTCACAATGCTCACGCCTACTATATGCAATATAAAGTGGGTGCATATAAGCGTCTTTGCCAAGGATGGAAGGCGTTTGTTGATGACAACGAACTGCAAAGAGGAAATGTTTTGGAATTTCAAGCTTGCGAGGTCAGCGGGCGCATATGCTTCTTTGTTAATAAGAAGGCACCGGAGATTGTAATTATAGAATAGGTCTCTTTATTTCTTTTCATGTTTTATGCCTTCGATTAATGAAAGTTCTTTCAATGTTAAATGAAATTTTGTTACTGTTTTATGCCTTATACTTACTAATTTTGCAAAGCAATTGCACAAGACTAAGAATTGCACAACAACAACATTACAGCCAACATTGCTAATTCCTTCCACAAAATGCCAACACTAACAAGTTGTTTACAACACTAACAAGTGCAACCCTGCTAACAATATGCCAAAAGCACCAAAACTTACTACTACAAAATAACCCCTAACAGCATGCCAAACTACAACAAGAGCTTAGGGCAACTTCATTGAAACACCTCTAAAAAAAAGTTTTGAAATAGAAAACTTACTACTACAATACAAATACACAATAATGAAATCAAAAGAACTTTCTCCCTTTTCTTAGACTTAGCCAACTTGCTCTTCCACTTCTTCTCTTTTTCCTTCATCTTCTTAATGTCTTCTCCAAAATTTTCTAGTTGAATTTCTATGTTGTTCCTATCAATTTTGCTTTCCACGGAGTTTGTTGACGGAGAAGGCTTGTAATCATCTTTTCCAAAAGCCTCCAATGATGCTTCAAGTTCACCAATTCTTCCCACCAATTTAGGAATAACAAATTTGGATCTTGGATCAATGTCAGCATCCTTCCAAAGATAAAAATCACATGATCTAGCACCCTAAAATGTAATAAAATCAATTAAAAAAAATCAGTCTTTCAACTCTTCAAAGTTCAATATTTGAAAGGCAAATTCACTTCTTCAAAGTTCAATTTTTGAAATAAATTTCACTTACACCATAATATGGACAACTTCAATATCTTCTACCAGGGTTCCTTGGGGTCCAAGAAGTCAACAATGGCAAAAGAAATTCATGTTTGCATCGCACATCCTTCAACTCATGATCATCCTCTTGCTTACAAAACTTACTTAAGCCTATTTTAGCCATTGTATAACAATCTTTACCGGAAAAGAGAAAAAAAAAAAGGCAAATTAAGCAGTGTTCCATACGAAATGAAATATTACAGACAAATGCAAAAAAAAAAAAAAAAAAAAAAGGTGAATCCGAGCGATTTTTACAGCTGCGGAATACAACAATACTTGAGCTTATACAGTAGAACAAGCTAAATAAAGTTGAATTTAGTTACCTTTGATTAAAAAACAACTGGGGTTGAGCTCCGATTTGGGCGTGTTCTTCAGCAATTTAGGGGAGTGGGAGTTAGGGTTCTAAATGTTTAGGACGGGTATGGGTAAATGTGGGTGGGTGAAAATTTGAACCGTTGGGATTATTAATTAGGATTGTTTAATTGATTTTCCATTTTAAAAAAAATTATAATGGCCCTTTTTACAGCTCCAACGCGCTAAAAAATGTGGACAAATACGCGCCTGAGTTTTGGTCTGTGGAGGGGTAATTTAATTCACTTTTAAGATGTTAAGGTGTGTAATAGGTCACTCGTATAGTTTAGGTGTGATATCGACATTTTGAGTATAGTTTAGAGGTGTTTTGATGTATTTTGCCTTCAAAATAATTAGATAGTTTGTAGACCTAAAATTTACAAAGATAAACAATTCAGTTAAGTTAGTTACTTACATAGTTTTTAGGTTATATATTTATCGTATGAGATAATAATATGTTATATTATTGCATCTTACATAATATCTCTTCATAAAGAAAGTTCTTGTGTAGGTGTATCTTTTGTCGCTTCGGTTGCTTTATCATGACCAATGATTTTATTCTTGAGATTGATATTCATTCTGAAAGTGCAATATATAATCGTCTGCCAATGTAACAATATAGTAATAATTGTTTGACCATATCTTTATTTATTATCATTGAAAAAACAGTACAAACAAATGTTTTTATACCTTAATCGAGCGTACTTGATGTTAAAAAAAGATTGCATCCTGAAAATGCATGCATAATATGAAAGAATTTAGTTAATCAAGTTAAGATATTTTCTTTCTCATGGTTCAACTTGATTAACCACAGAAAAAACAGATAATAATTAAGCACGCCAATATTTAGAGAGTTAGAAACTTTACGAATATCAATTTGATCACTGAATTCTAAATATGAAAACTATCATGTAATTAATGGTTGCATAATTCAATTACCAGAAATTAAAAGAAAAGACTCTTTATTATGTATAAGTGATTTTTTTTTTTTAAATCATAACAAAGTGATTTTTTTTTAACCAAAAGAAGAAGAAGAACATGCATACAAATAAAGAGCATGTTAATTAATACAAGGGATAATTTCAGAGGTCTCTCCTCCGATATAACTTCATAACACTAATCTTTCTTGTGGTTTACAATATTAGGCGTACGTCCCTTATTTTGATTTCTTTTTAGAGTTCTTTTAATTTATGATTATAACACTAAAATAATTACAGTTTGACTAATCTGTCCTTGTCTTATATTAAACTCTTCTAATTAATTTTTTGAATCTACTTTCTAGCAAATTTTTTAAAGGGAGAAAACCTAATTTCATTTGTTAGTTTTGTGAAAGCCACACAGGAATTCAAAGAAGAACAAACTACACCCCTGATAGACAGATGAATCATTTTAGATTTTTAGGTTCTCCTCTTACTCATAAAATATTTTAGCATTGCTACCAATTACTTCAATCTTTACGAAAATTATGCAGCAAGCTAAACGATTGGGCATTAGTTTCTCGATTCCCAATAGCCAGAAGCTAGAAGTCGAGCACCTTTCATATTTCTTAATGGCATCTAATTCAGTGCAGGGTCAAAAAATTTATAAAGGGGTGTCAAAATATAAAAAAGAGGCACACGTAAAAAGTAAGGGGAGTCAACATATAGTATTTATATATAAAACTATAATTTTGACCTAACTAAACAATGTAATTTTTTGCAATGTCAAGTGACACCCCTTAGCATAAGGTGGTTCCACCACTGCTCATAATCATTCTCATCTGGTGGATTAGTTGTCTAAAATAGCCATCTAGACATCTTAACCTAGAGCATGTTTGGATGAGCTTAAAACTTATGACTTATAACCCAAAAATCATAAGTTAGGAATCCTAACTTATGACTTTTGATTTATTTTTGTTATTTTAGCTTAAAAACAAGTGCTTAAAAGTACTTTTTATCTTACTCAAACATTACAAAAGTGCTTAAAAGTTATTTTGACTTAGAAACACCTAAAATAAGTCAATCCAAACAGGCTCCTACTCAATTATATAAGTTTTTCCTTAATATAATAATGTTATGATTGAACATTATAAAGAGAAATAAATTGAAATTCGATGGATAACTCTTTAGTTAAACCTTGTGATTATTAATAAATTAGACACGACTGATTTCTAGCAAATATATGTGGACAACTACGTTGTACTAAAACCATACTGATAATTTTTTAAAAGATTATTTTCTAAACTGTTATAAAACTATATACTTGGAAATAAACAAGAGAAGCAAACTAATAACTTTGTAGAAAGGAGGGAGAGATTGTATTTCACTTCTTGTTGATATCTTCACTCAAATTGAGAACTTAACCATCTGTTTATAGAGATGGTAAATCTCTTGATGAAGTCATCAATGACAACACCAAGAGTTAAAATCAAACTTGTGTTGCTTCATTTTCTTCATTTCATACATGCCACTAAATGTACATGTACCTATTCTTATTTAGGACATGTGGAAAACCTAAGCTATATGGACATTCATATATATATATATATATATATATATATATATATATATATATATATATATATATATATATATATATATATATATATATATATATATATTATAACACTCCCCCTTGGATGTCCATTGATAGATAATATGCCTCGTTAAAACCTTACTAGAAAAAAAAAACCAGTGCGAAAAATTCTAGTGAAGGAAAAAGAGTACATATTTCTAATAATATACATTTTGGTTGCCTCATTAAAAACCTTACAAGAAAAACCCAGTGGGACAAAACCTTGTATGGAAAAAAGAGTACAACATGTATTAACTCCCCCTGATGAGAACTTCAGTCCAAGTATTTGAGTCTTCACATTCCAATCTTGTGCACCATCTTCTCGAAAGTTGCGGTTGGTAGAGACTTGGTGAACAAATCAGCCATATTATCACTTGAACGAATCTGTTGCACGTTGATATCACTATTCTTTTGGAGCTCGTGTGTGAAGAACAACTTTGGTGAAATGTGCTTTGTCCTATCTCCTTTTATGAATCCTCCTTTCAATTGAGCAATACATGCTACATTATCTTCATATAAGATTGTGGGTATTTTATCACATTTCAAACCACACTTTTCTCGAATGAGATGTATCATTGACCTCAGCCACACAACTTCACGGCTCGCTTCATGAATAGCTATTATCTCAGCATGATTTGATGAGGTAGCCACAATAGACTGCTTTGTAGATCGCCAAGATATGGCAGCGCCCCCACAAATAAATACATAGCCTGTTTGAGATCTAGCTTTGTGTGGGTCAGATAAATACCCTGCATCGGTATAACCAACAAGATCGGGACTGCAATTGCTAGAATAAAATAAGCCCAAATCAATAGTCTCCTTTAGATACCTCAATATGTGTTTAATTCTGTTCCAGTGTCTCTTTGTAGGAGCACAACTATGTCTCGCTAACACATTAACTGAAAATGCTATGTCAGGCCTTGTGGTATTGGCAAGATACATTAGTGCACCAATTGCACTAAGATATGGTACTTCTGGACCAAGAATTTCCTCATTCTTTTCTTGAGGTCGGAACGGATCTTTATTCGCATCAAGTGATCCAACAACCATCGGAGTACTTAATGGATGTGCTTCATCCATATAAAATCGTTTCAACACTTTCTCTGTATAGGAAGATTGATGGACAAAAATGCCATTTGTCAAATGTTCAATTTGCAAACCAAGGCATAATTTTGTCTTTCCAAGATCTTTCATCTCAAATTCCTTCTTTAAATAATCAATTGCCTTTTTGAGCTCTGTAGGAGTTCCAATAAGGTTTATGTCGTCAACATATACAGCAAGTACAACAAACTCGGATATTACTTTCTTTATAAAAACACATGGGCAAATTGCATCATTTGTATAGCCTTCCTTTAACAAATATTCACTAAGGCGGTTATACCACATGCGCCCGGATTGCTTTAAAACATTAATAGATGACGTGCCTCGTTAAAACCTTATTAGGAAAAAACCCCGTGGGAAAAAGTCCTAATGAAGGAAAAAGAGTACACATATCTAGTAATACGCTTTGAGAGCTGCCTCATTAAAAACCTTGCCAGGAAAACCCAAATGGGACAAAACCTTGGTCAAGGAAAAAAAGAGTACAGTGCGTATTTGCTCCCCCTGATTAAAGCATCACATAATTCTTGACGATGATGTAACAAATCTTGTATACCAACTTATCATATCTTGAGATTGACAGAGCTTTTATCAGATCTGTTAAATTATCATTTGACGAACTGGTTGATGATCTGCATCTTCCTTTCTCAGATAGAGTTGCATCATCGTCGTATAATATTGTTGCAATCAGGACAAGTACATCATGACTTGCTTCATAATCTGTTGTTGTCTTTCTATGATTTGACTGTCATGACAATAATCCTTCATGGAAATAGATAACACATCTGGATTGAATTCTTATGTTGATCAGATGAATGCCCTGTATGTCCAAAACACTTGACAGTATTGGTTAGGACAAATACATTCATGTCAGGGCTTTCATTTGCAATATGCAGTTGATCTATTTCAATAACTCCATGTTGGAGTAAATTATATCATGCCTGTAGTTATAGCAAGATATATAAATGCATCAACTGCACAAATATATGGTATTTCAGGACCATTTCAATTTTCTCATTTCAGCAGATATAATCAAGTGCTTTTGGAAACTCTTCAAGAGCTCCAATAATATTCAAGTCATCAACTTGCATAATAATTTGAAAGGTTCTGATTATCATATAGAGACAAGGGTAAACATGATCTTATTTGTACCCTTCGTCAATAAATATTCATTAAGGCGATTTCAGTACATCAGCCTTGATTCATTTAATCAATTTAAGGATTTTAAACAAGTTTCCCAAGAATTTGTATATGCTTCAGGCATTTTGAATCCTTCAGAAATTTTCATATAAATTTTGTCAAGTAAGCCATATAGGCTGTGACAACTTCCATCATTATAAATAATGTGACATTTTTCGGATGTTTGGACTGCTGGCCCAATAAACATTATGTTTACCAAGATGCATCATTTTACTTGGTAATTATTTCCACATCAACATGCTTTAAGAGACGTAGAAATCAAATCCTCACAACCTTATACAATATTGCGCGCTATATTGTATCAAAATATTGTCGACAAGATATCATGTTGTATCGGTTCGCAATTCGACATAACTTACTGAGATCTCATCACTTCATTATTTTCAGGTACCTGAACCTCGCATAAGGTTTCATGAAGTGTTATGTCGTCGGCTCTTCAAGAGCACTTTGCCTCCTATTATGATCATTTGCTCCTCCCTTTTTTCAAGGATTATTATATTTGGAACCGATTGGTCTACCATGCTCCATGCATGTTGTAGACTCTGTCCTTCAGGGACATTAGGAGCATTTTGCAGATGAAATATGAAATAGTTGGGTCAGCAAATGCTTCCAGCATTTGACTTGAATTATCTGAGGATCATACTGATGATAATTCACAACATATTTCTTAGCTGCTTATTCTCTCCCCTTTATTTTAGTGACATATGTCCCCATTTTCTTTGGGAAAATCCATCTGTGTGCATCATGGTATATCCATTAATCATGTACCGCACATCAAATGCTAAAAGATGGAAATATCTAGTTCCTGACCCTGAACCAAATATGAGGGGAGAATTTATCAAAATTTATTGATCTGAAGCACACAAGTGCTGTTGTATGCAATATATCATATCTCAGACCAACATCTGAAACTCTGTTCTCATAAGCAATGGTTTGGCTGTATTATGGAGGCATCTAATGCCAAACCAACTTAGATATAAACCAACATTATCAAGATGATTGTCTTGATTACATATTCTGAAAATTGTGCTTCCAACTCAATCATTTTGAGCAAGCAACTTCGTAAATGTCAAACTGCCAGTTGACAATAAACATACATGTGACCGTCTCATAGATTCATCTATTTAAGACATCACATTGCAGGTGAAGGGGCCCATATTCACCTTTTATATTTTTCAGAATTTTGGGGATTCAGTCCCAACATTAGCTGGTGTAATCAACTTATCATGAGAACTAGCAACACAAACAAATTCTTGAAGAATCTTTTAGTTCTTCAATATGTTTTTAATACTCAATTAGCACATCAGATTTAAATCAGGACGATCAAAATGGTCTTGTCAACTGATAAAATTATTTATACCTGTAAACTTCAAGTTTACTATGACGAGTGCTATTTCTTTTAATAAACTTCTAGTTTACTATTGCATGAAATTGTATATCAATAAACTTCTGGTTCATCGTGGTATATGATCTCATCATGCTCGGGTAACATTTCACTTGTGTATTTCTTACCCATAGTAACTTGAAGATATTTAATATTCCGATCATTTGTAGTCTCAATATGATAACCATTTTTATTGTTAGTAAACTTCAGGTCTACTACCGTGTTCCGATTGTACCAATTACGATCTACGATGAATGGTATTATCATATATAACATCTTTAAGAGATTTCAATTTATTTATCATAATCAGATATTATTTGGACATTGCTAGTGTCATGATACTTGTAAATAAATAATTATCTCTTCTGGAGCCTTTGATCATTAATTTCTATTACCAAATATTTCTTAAATACTTCTGGTACCATGAAAGAAAATTTCGACACTACTGGTGTCACGAAATAAACATTGAATTCTAAACTTCAATATTTCAAACATCTCCTTCAGGGAGATTCATCATTAACTGAGTATTTTGTATCTAAACTCAAATACATAATAATCAAATCCTTCATAAAGAGATACATTAATTGTTATTTCCTTCAAGGAAATCAATAACTACTAACCATAATGTATTAATGTGGTTATAGGAGAAAGCATTCTACTCTGCTTCCTTTTTCCTTAGAATGATGCTTTAATATGTTTCGACGTACGACAGGTACGTGTAGCAATGTCTGAATTTCATACCACAAAAATATAACATCTACATTCCTTGTATTTTATCCCTCCAGGAGATAAGTTGTGGTATTTGTTCATTCACTTCGGGGAATGAAACCTGATTATTTAAATGTGCTTGAAATACGACGCTCATCAATAACTCGCTATTTTGCTCAAACACAAGAAGACATTGCTTCAGAGTATTTTTCAGATATTTTGGTAATTCTTTCTGCTTCAGGAGTAAAGTTTCAGAGTTTTACTGCTTCGGGAGTAAAGTTTCAAGTTTTACCACTTCGGGAGTAAAGTTTAAAGGTTGACTAATTCAGGAGTAAATTTCTGAATTCTACTACTTCGGGAGTAGATTTCAGAGTTGTACTATTTCAGGAGTAGAATTAAAAACCTTACTACTTCAGGAGTAAAATACATAGGCTTACTACTTCTGGAGTAGAATTCAAAGTTTGCTACTCGTGGAGCAAAATTATGAGTTTAGTACTTCGGGAGAAAAGCATATAATATTCAGAATATTTCTTTTCAATTATTCTACCTCTTCTGGAGATGGATCATGATATTTTCACAATCAAATGCACGTTTATATTTATAGGCTTTACTACATATTATCACATTCACTTCAGGGAATGGATCTATATTTATAGCTTATATCAAAAGTTCTCATTCTTCAAAAATGGAACACAATCATCTGAACGTGCAGGCCTTAAGCATATCAAATTGTGATAGCTTAAAATTTCTTTTAAGATATTGCTACTTCAGGAGCAAATCGAGATATGCATATAATGTAGAGATTTTTCTCTAACATATTTTCAATATAAATCACAATATGGAGGCCTATATATGAATTATCACTTCCAGTGATCATGATCCATAAATATAAATAAATTTAGTGATACTTTAGACTTGTGAAGTATGAATGTCACTTCTGGGATCATTCTAAAAACAAGTACCAAATTAATCACGACATACGCATATATAAACATAGCATGTAACATTAGAAGTGAATTAAAAATATTAAACCAACAATAATAAGCAAAAAGGCTCAAATCACTTTACCTGTGATGGAAACTGTTTTCATTATAAGATGCTAGTATAACTTACTAGATACCTAAACTTCATGAAGAATTGCAAACAATACTTGATTACATACACCGTCGTGAACCGTTTCCCGGATGATTTATAATTGCAACCCCTTAAATAACAAAAACTTCTGCATAAGTATATTATTTTAGATGGGTAGGACAATACCTTGATTTTCAGTAAGGCATGGATGACACAAAGACGGTAGTACCGATATGGGCTAAACTCAAATAAAAGATTAGAGACTCGTGCTGATAACGTGTTATAAAACTATATACTTGGAAATAAACAAGAGAAGCAAACTAATAACTTTGTAGAAAGGAGGGAGAGATTGTATTTCACTTCTTGTTGATATCTTCACTCAAATTGAGAACTTAACCATCTATTTATAGAGATGGTAAATCTCTTGATGAAGTCATCAATGACAACACCAAGAGTTAAAATCAAACTTGTGTTGCTTCATTTTCTTCATTTCATACATGCCACTAAATGTACATGTACCTATTCTTATTTAGGACATGTGGAAAACCTAAGCTATATGGACATTCATATATATATTTTATAACATAAACGTTATTGTCTCAAGTTTGACTTTACTTTATTGCACATTGTTTTTCACTACATAAATAGGCGCCCAGAATCTAAATTATACATATATGTTGTGTCAGTTAAATTCAAATCAAACAAATTTTAAGAACAAACTTAGAGGACCTGTTGGCATAATGGACTAAACTAAATATCTATTAGCTACAATGTTGGTGCTTATTGCATTTTAATATTAAAATTATAATTTTAAAAGTGCATTATATCTTGTCATGTTAGTGGCTATAAATTGACAAGAAGGTGGTCATTTGTTCTATTGTAACCACATTTTCATGTTCTACCTCACTTATTATCCTACTACTTTGCTATTTAATCTATGAAAGAATTCTAGACCTATAAATAATGGTGTTTCTTCCATGAGTTGTGAAATAAGAAATATGAGAAGTGTGGGAATATATTGTAGCATAAGTGAGGTTGGTGTGTAATGAAAAAAAGAGTTGGGACAAAGAAAAAATATTCTAAGTCTCCCAACTTATTCTCTACAAAAGAGAGTAAATTATGTTGACGAAATGTGTTATTATTGTTAAGTAGGTCCCTCCGACATGTGGGGCCCATCAGAGTTGAATAGTAAATACGCGTGGTACTGTTCACGCGTATAAAAACGTGGTTTACTGTTCACGCGTGGTACTGTTCACTCGTTTTTCTGAAGCTTATAAATAGAGTTCTAAGCTTCATTTGAAAATATCACCAAAAATAACTCAAGAACTCAAGTAGAGAAGAGTTAGAGAGAGATTCATTTGTGAGGTTGAGTGTTGTAAACACTTGTAATATTTCTTCTTTAATAAGATCTGCAGCAGCAACGTGGACGTAGCTCTCACATTGAGGGTGAACCACTATAAATCTGTGTGTGTGTGTGCTATTTATTCTTCGCTTACATCACGGCGTAAGTAGGTTCTGTCTAAGGAGGTTGGTATTTAAGTGGTCTAGCTGTGACCCTCCAATCTTTCCTGGGAACCTGCTTACAAAGGTCGGATTTGGGATTAAAATCCTAACAACTGGTATCAGAGCAACAGGTTGTGTTGTGATTTAGAAACGATGGGAGGCGAAGATGGTATGACGCACGACATCGGTAAATTCGATGGTACAGATTTTGCGTTCTGGAGAATGCAAATTGAAGATTATTTATATGGCAGAAAGCTTCATGAACCTCTGAGTCCGAAACTAGAGGAGATGAAGCAAGCAGATTGGAATCTCCTCGACAGACAAGTTCTGGGAGTCATTCGGCTGACACTGTCGAAGAACGTTGCTCACAACGTGGCAAAGGAGAAGACCACCGCAGATATGATGAAGGTATTGTCTGACATGTATGAGAAACCTTAGGCAAATAATAAGGTATTTCTCATGAAGAAACTATTTCATCTAAAGATGATGGAAAATGCTCATGTTGCTGCACACATAAATGAATTCAATACCATTGTAAATCAATTGTCATCGGTAAAAATTGATTTCGATGATGAAGTACAAGCTCTAATTTTGTTGGCATCCCTACCAAATAGCTTGGAGCCAATAAGAGCAGCGGTTAGTAATTCTGTCGGCAGTGACAAACTAAAGTTCAACGATGTTAGGGATCGTATCCTTGCTGAGGAGGTGCACAGGACAGATTCTGGAGAGGCATCGACGAGTTATGCTTTTAATGTTGAAAACAGAAGCAGAAATTATGACAGAAACTACAACCGAAATAGGGGCAGATCGAAGTCAAGGAATGGCAGGGGTTAATCCAGACCAGGACGAACACTTGAGTGTTGGAACTGTGGAAAACCAGGTCACTTCAAGAAGAACTGCAGGGCGCCAAAGAAGGAGGACAACAATGGGGCTGGAATTAACGCTGCTACGGAAGACATTGGCGATGCGTTGTTGCTATCGGTTGACATCCCGATAGACTCTTGGGTGCTTGACTCAGGAGCGTCCTTTCATACCACCCTACGTCATGATATAATGACAAACTACGTGGCTGGGAATCTCGGCAAAGTTTATTTAGCCGATGGAGATCCGCTAGACGTTGTTGGCACGAGAGACATTAATTTGAAGATGTCAAATGGATCCTCGTGGAAGATTACAAAAGTTAGACATGTTCCAAAGCTGATGCGAAACCTGATCTCAGTAGGTCAGCTTGATGATGAGGGATATGATCTCAACTTTGGTAATGGGTCTTGGAAGGTGGCGAAAGGTGCTATGGTAGTTGGCCGAGGAAAGAAGATTGACACTCTCTACATGACGACTAGTTGTCGTGATACTGTTGCTGTGGTTGACAACACAAAGAAGACAGATTTGTGGCATTGTCAGCTGGGGTATATCAGCCAGAAGGGGATGAAGCTGTTGGTGACAAATGGCTTCATTCCGGAGCTGAAGACGGTGGACCTTCATACGTGTGAGAGCTGCATTCTCAGAAAACAAAAGCGAGTAAGCTTCTCAAATGCAGACAGGGAGTTGAAGGTCGAGAAGCTGGAATTAGTGCACACAGATGTGTGGGGACCTACCACTGTCCCCTCTCTTGGAGGATCACACTACTACGTGACCTTCATTGATGATTCAACCAGGAAGGTATGGGTTTACTTTATGAAAAATAAATCTGATGTGTTTAGTGTATTCAAAAGATGGAAAGCCATGGTCGAGAATGAAACAAACCTCAAGTTGAAGTGTTTGAGGTCCGACAACGGCGGAGAATACACCGATGGTGATTTCAAACGGTATTGTGCCGATAATGGGATCAAGATGATGAAGACTATTCCTGGAACGCCGCAACAAAATGGAATAGCCGAAAGAATGAACCGAACGTTGAACGAGCGTGGTCGGAGTATGAGAATACACTCTGGACTACCCAAGACATTCTGGGCAGATGCAGTCAATACCGCGGCCTTCTTAATTAACCGAGGACCGTCAGTTCCCTTGGATTTCAGAATTCCAGAAGAAGTCTGGAGTGGCAAGAAGGTAAATCTTTCATTTCTGAAAGTGTTCGGCTGCTTATCATATGTTCATAATGATGATACGGCTAGAAGCAAGCTTGATCCAAAATCAAAAAAGTGTTACTTTATTGGCTATGGTGACACCGAGCTTGGTTACTGATTTTGGGATGAAAAAAATCGGATGATCATCCGAAGCAGGAATGTTGTCTTCAACGAAGAGGTACTGTACAAAGACAAGTTGCAAAAAAATTCAGAATGTCAGGACAAGGAATCGGAAATAGTCGATTTGAGGGACTTTTCGACACCTGAGCCGTAGCCAGGTACAGTCGAGGCAGAGGAACAAACAATCCGAGAAGGTGCTGATTCTGAAACAAATAAACAGACGCCAATCACAGAACTGCGTAGATCATCGAGGATCAGGAAGCCGATTCACATGTACTCTCTATCCCTCAACTACATTCTACTCACTGATAGAGGGGAGCCGGAATGTTATGAAGAAGCAATGCAAGTCGATGAATCGACTAAGTGGGAGCTGGCAATGAAAGATGAGATTGATGCACTATCAGCAAATCATACATGGGAGTTAGCCGAGTTGCCAAAGGATAAGAGGGCATTGCAAAACAAATGGGTTTATCGGATAAAGGAAGAACCCAATGGAAGCAAACGTTATAAAGCAAGGCTGGTTGCAAAGGGATTTCAACAGAAAGAAGGCATCGACTATACGGAGATCTTCTCCCCGTAGTCAAGATGGTGACTATCAGAACTGTTCTTGGACTGGTAGCAAAAGAAAATCTACATCTGCAACAGATGAACGTGAAAACTGCATTTCTTCACGGTGATCTAGACGAGGAAATCTACATGCGACAGCCGGAGGGATTCAAAGTCAAAGGAAAGGAGAATCTGGTGTGAAAACTTCAAAAGAGTCTGTACGGACTAAAACAGGCTCCAAGACAGTGGTATTTAAAGTTTGACAGCTTTACGAAGAAAGCTGATTTTTCAAGGTGCGAGACAAATCACTGTTGTTACTTCAAGAAATTTGAAGACTCGTACATGATACTGCTACTCTATGTCGACGACATGCTAATCGTAGGAGCAAACCTACAGGAGATTGATCGGTTGAAAAAAGGGTTATCGGAAGAGTTTGCAATGAAGGATTTGGGAGCTGCAAAACAAATCCTTGGGATGAGAATCGACCGAAGCAAGGAGGGCATCAAACTCTCACAAGAAGAATATGTGAGGAAAGTTATCAAAAGGTTTAACATGCATGATGCCAAGCCAGTCAACACTCCCTTGGCTGGACACTTTCGGTTGTCAAAGGATCAGTCGTCGACAACCGAGGATGAGAAAAAGCAGATGGACAAGATACCTTATGCATCTGCAATCGGTAGTCTTATGTATGCAATGATATGTACAAGGCCAGACATTGCACATGCAGTGGGAGTTGTCAGCCGATTTATGAGCAATCCGGGAAAGTAACACTGGGAGGCTGTGAAGTGGATATTCAGATATCTGAAAGGCAGCTCGAGTTCAGCTCTGTATTTCCGAAAATCAGAAACAGGATTGCAAGGGTATGTTGATGCTGACAATGGTGGTGATGTTGATAGCAGAAAGAGCACATCCGGGTATGTTTACACCTTCGGAGGTACTGCAATCTCTTGGGTTTCCAAGTTGCAAAAGATAGTAGCTCTCTCTAGTTATGAGGCTGAGTACGTTGCTGTGACGGAGGCCACAAAGGAAATGATGCGTCTACAATCTTTTCTGCGGGAATTGAATCAGGACCACGAGGGAAGTGTGCTATATTGTGATAGCCAAAGTGCCATTCATTTGGCAAAGAACCCGGTCTACCATGCTCGAACGAAGCACATACAACTCCGGTACCATTTCATTAGATCAGCTTTGGAAGATGGAGCGTTAGTGCTTGAGAAGATCGCAGGGAGTCAGAATCCAGCAGACATGCTGACAAAGGCAGTGACGATAGACAAACTGAAGCTATGTTCAGCTTCAGTTGGCCTGCACGAAGTATGAAACTAGGAAAGAGCTGCTGCATCGATCAAAGTGTGAAGACAAATTAAAACTAGCCTTCAAGTGGGAGAATTGTTAAGTAGGTCCCTCCGACATGTGGGGCCCATCAGAGTTGAATAGTAAATACGTGTGGTACTGTTCATGCGTATAAAAACGCGATTTACTGTTCACGTGTGGTACTGTTCACGCGTTTTTCTGAAGCTTATAAATAGAGTTCTAAGCTTCATTTGAAAATATCACAAAAAATAACTCAAGAACTCAAGTAGAGAAGAGTTTGAGAGAGATTCATTTGTGAGGTTGAGTGTTGTAAACACTTGTAATATTTCTTCTTTAATAAGATCTGCAGCAGCAACGTGGACGTAGCTCTCACATTGAGGGTGAACCACTATAAATCTGTGTGTGCTATTTATTCTTCGCTTACATCACGGCGTAAGTAGGTTCTGTCTAAGGAGGTTGGTATTTAAGTGGTCCAGCTGTGACTCTCCAATCTTTCCTGGGAACCTGCTTACAAAGGTCGGATTTGGGATTAAAATCCTAACAGTTATTGGTGGAGCTTTGGACTCTTCAACTAGTCCGGAGTTGTTCTAGTCACACGAGTTGTCTGGTTGTTCTATCTTAGAGTCGACAAGTCAAGAGTTATACTGCTGAATCGGTATAGATTTTACCGCAGTGGACTTGAATCTCCTTAAACAGAGCGAGATATTTGCGCCTTAGCCTGAATATTTATTTTTATATATTTAATTTTTCAATTGTAATTTATCGTTATTTTTACTAACATACACTAATCTGAAACAAGAAATAGGATGTTAGACCTAAACTACTTTTAGAGGTATTTTTAATTTTGATGTAGGGGTGTTATAACTTATTAGAGAAGTTTACCATTTTGCTTTGTGAATATTATTTAGAATGATAAAAATGATAAGTAGTTATAACTAGTGTGAATAATGATATACAAACAAACATAACTATTTTGGTCAAGTAATCTTTTGTAAGAAAGGATGTCACTGCAATTTGTTATTATAAAACTTAAAAGCGGAACAGAGAATATTCAATTTAGGGTGAAAAAGTAGCTTTTTCCATAATCATACATTAGCGATCAATTAAACTCGTATTATATTCAAGATTAGTCGTTGTGAAAGGAAAAGAGAAGGAAAAAAAAAAAGAATCTCTGATATTTTAAATATGCCTGATATGATTTGTAGCCAGATTCCACTTGACATCATGCGAACTTCGTTTATAATATTGAATCAAATCCTCCACTTTTGGCCATAAAAAGAATTAAATGTAAACTATTTTCTCATGCCCAAAACTAAAATACTAAAAAGACTTAAATTCCTTTTCAGTTTCTTCTTTTTTACGGTAGTTCTACTTTGTGAAAAAGAGTGGTATCCCCAAGGTTATTTTATATTCAAAATGAAAAAGATAGTCATCTTTTCAATATCTCAAGTTTCTCAAATTTATAAAAAAAAAATTCTGTTAAACGTAAGGAATAGTTGCAACATTAACGTACTGTTCATATTCTTGGTTAGAACTTAGAATGGCTCTTTAACGTTATTGAATTTGTGTCCAATTATGACTATAAAAAATCAGGTTTCTGTGTGACAATGTTTTGTGACAATTTCCTAAATCGCCACAAGAAGGCAAGTTTTAGTGGCGATTGTAGTTAAGTCACAAAAAATATGCACGAATTCTTTACTTTCCACTTGTAACAAAATTTGGTAGAAAGTATTTGTGACGATTTATTCATAAATAAATCCTCACCCTCTTCATCCTCACTGCATTATCAAGTTATAAGTTTTTTTTTTCATTTTTATCTTCCTTATAATTTCCTTGATATATCTAGGCATAGTATGCTCCATTTCTATAATATGATCGTTTAGTTGATTGAAGTATTGCAATAGTCTTTCATCCGTTATAATCCTATGATGTAACGAAATTAACATCGAATATTGAATGCAACAAAGGAAACATTATTATTGAATCGTGTGACTATCTCATCTATAAACTTAAGTTACAAAGGAGAGTATATTTTAATTTACTTAATTATACTTTCAACACAACTCATTACGTGAGTGCTTATTCTTTTATAATGAATGGTGGTGAGACTCGAACCTAGAATCTCTATTTACTCTGATCCCATATTGAATCTCAATGTAGAATAATCTCGACAATTATGAGGTAAAAAAATTATACTTAAAACAAAGTAAATAATCAAAGCATTACTCCTTTCGATCCCTTATGACTTTCTAGGGTGTGACACATTTAATAAAAAATAAGTTAATTACATTAATTAAAGTGGTAATTTGACTATAATGCGCTTTATCTTTGCTTGAAAAAAAATACTCCGCTTTAATATACTACTTCTATATTCCTAGTAAAAGATATAATGAATCATTGGAAGACCTTTTAGAAAGTTGTTCATACAATTTATTATAGAAAAATTAATTAGGAAAAGATCAATACTTTCTATTGATCTTTAATAACTTAATTTGGATTATTTTTAAAAGGCTAGAAAGTTATTTAAATAGGAGCAAAGGGAGTAGTATGAAATAAGTTGATGTTTATACATTGATCATAATAAGAAGTTGCCTTCATATCCCTTAAACGATGGCATGAAATGATGAAATTAGGCATGGATGTAAATATGTAATCAATTTGAGAAAGTTGATGCCTTTCAAATCATGTACATGTAAAGGAAAAAGTATTTTAGTTTTCCTACGTTTTTCCAAGCTATGCAACCAAAAAAGCGAAATAATCCAAATAATGTGCCTTCTTCCCTTCCAAGAAGACAAATAAATAAAGGGCAAGAGATATACTTCTTCAAGGCAAGAAAACAAGTAACTACCCCTCTTACCCATTGCTATCTTGCCTTTTCCCCTTTTTATTGAACGACTGTCTACGTCTATCAGCTTTTCCTCTAAAGAAATAAGGAAATAAAATTCAAGTAATGAAATAGAAAGAAAAAAGCCTATGCCTCAATCAAATTTATAATAATGACCTTTACCAACTAGGTCTGGTTGAAAGAGCCACTATCCATGACACATCTTTGACCAAGAATGATTAACATTGCCTTGTACTCTTACTGTCTTTACATAGAATCAAGAAGACAATTTTTCTTCATTCTAACAATTCGAATTTCATATTTTGTCGTGTATCTTGTACATTTTATTATGCTAACATAAGTTATTGCGATAGTGGAGTAATTCAAGGTTTACAATCATTAGAAACCGTCATTTAGCTAAAGTAGGTATGCTATTTATTTCTCTTAATAGAATCAGTGCCCAATACTTGGCAAAGATTCATAATTTGATATTTCTCTTAATAGAATCAGTGCCCAATACTTGGCAAAGATTCATAATTTGATATTTCTCTTAATAGAATCAGTGCCCAATACTTGGCAAAGATTCATAATTTGATAAAAATAATATGTCGACCAGGCTCTACATATTACTAGAAAAAAGCAAGTAGTTGTGTAGAAGAAAATAGATTCTTTTAGGAACAGAAAGAAAGAAAAAAGTACTATATACAATTACTTGTACGCGGAGGCGGACCCAGAATTTTAAGATAGCGAGGGCACCATTACCTTAATATAAATGCCAACAAAATTTTTAATAATGGTTGAGGGATAATACCGTGTCAGACCAGTCACTAATAGCGTAGCAGTGACAAAAAACAAGTATATAGGTCAAATGTGATTTTTTTACTAATAAATAAAATTTAACGCAGTGCAGCAAATGAAAGAGAACAGTGGCTAAGGCTGTGCAATATGTGTTAACGGTGTAGGTTCGAATTTAGGCGAGCTCATTTAACGCTTATTGTTTTCCTAAAAATAGGCTCAAAAAATAATTAAAAGTGACATTGGGGTTCAATCCCAGGTGACATATAAGGGAAGCAGCAGTTGCAACCAACGTATCCCAAAGACACTTATGTTTGATAGAGTGCACAATTAAATACATATCAATTCCAAAAGGTATATACACATATATATACATAATTTTTTCCGAAGCTAACGAGTGCACGTGCACTCCCACCCTTCCATGTGGGTCCGCCTACGTAGCTATAGACATTACAAGCCTCTACTGGTCCCCTCCTTCTTCGTAATAGAATTAGAACGAAGGATGAGAGGTACTTAAAACTTGAACTCTGTATATATGAATTTGACTTTATAATTCTATTATAACTAGTTTGATTGAACATTAAAAAAAAAAAAAAAAAAAAAACAGAAATTTATAGCTTTATACGTTGATTCACAATTTAATATTTGTATTTTTTCAATGAGTTCGTTTTAAATTAATATTCAGGATTTGAAATAAAGCTAATAAATTTAGATGAATTCACTACGTTGGAGGTGTGTTGGGGTGTGGATACCAGGAGATAATTTGTTGCTTTTATAATTCTCAATGTTATGCTTAATTTATTGCTTTCTAACGCTTTAATAATGCTCTACAAAAGCTCATGCTAAGTGGTGGGCGGCCCTCACTTCCATGATATTCATCAACTGACATCAAGATTTGGATGACAAACAAGAAATCCATTTACTCCTCTTTACTCTCTAAAATTGGTTCATTTAAGGTTAAAAAAAGATTAGCATTTCATATTTTATTCCTTAAAACAAACAAATACTTAAACATATGCTTACTAGTTTATATGCCAATTGAACCATGTCTTAAGTTGTTGAGTGATTGAATGGCCTGGCTAGTAATGCGCATTTTGATTTTGTTCGAAGACAACCACTTTAATTTACATTCTGAGATAATTGTTATGTAATATCCTGACCCCGAATACGTTTTAGTTATGGTTATATGAAATATAATGTATTTAATTGCAAAAAATTCGAGATGTGGGGAACGAAGTTACTTGATGAATTGGAGGAATTTTTTCTAGGGTCAAACAGACAGTAAGCAAAAGTTCCATCAGAACTCATGCGCTGATCTGTATTACCATATACAGGAGGGTGGAGCTGGTCTCAGATTTATTAATGATATTATTCTCTCAGTGGAACTTCAGAACTCAAAATGACAAAATAAGAAAACAATATTGGAAATTTTCTGATGTGTATTAAAAGACACGAACACTGTACAAGGCCATGTATTTGTACACTAGGAAAAGAATCTAATGCTAGCAGACTACTATACATGTCCCTATAGTATTTCTCATTTCCTAACTAACCAAATGAAATAATTACAAGTGTCTACTTATTTACAAAATGAAAAATGAAATGCAATGTTGTATTTAGTCGGGCAATTCGCAGAATTGCCCTTCTTTTGGGGTGGTCTTTAAATTTTGCCCCTCATATTTGAAATCTTTAAGTTTTGCCCTTCGGCTAAACCCCATGGGTTCCAGGTTCGAACCCCCACACAGTCAAAATTTTTAAAAAAATTCGCAAGGCAGAGTTTAAATTCGCTATGCCCCCACCGGCATACACTTGTGAAGGAATTGCCAAAGTTATGCTGGACCCGGCATACTTATGCCTTATGGGCAGACTTGGCATAAGTATGCCGGGTCCAACATAACTTTGGTAATTCCTTCACAAGTTTATGCCGGATCCGGCATAAAAGTTTGCCCATTAAAAGTATGCCCCCAACGGCATAAACTTGTTAAGGAATTACCAAACTTATGCCGGTCCCGGCATACTTATGCCTTATGGGCAGACTTGGCATAAGTATGCCGGGTCCGACATAACTTTGGTAATTCCTTCGCAAGTTTATGCCTGGTCCGGCATAAAAGTTTGCCCATTAAAAGTATGCCCCCACCGGATGAGGGTACCTAGGAAGAATTTCATTGTCCTCCTTCCAATATTATTACAGAACTAAAAGGCTTCATGGTAAAAATTTGTGCGTGGCCTCTTCCACTTATCGTTATGCAAATGTTGTCAACAATTATCATAGTGTTAATACTCATGAAAAACTAGGCTTAGATATAATGGAACAAAATCACGACAACTACTCTTTTCTAACACTACCCCATAATATATTAACAAGAGCAGTTATAATATATCCAATACAGGAAATGTAGCAAAGAAAGTTTTTAGGCCACATTGACACAAAAACCACTTGAATTTTAATAAAGCATTTTGATCTCACTAAAAATCTGTAAAAAGTTGACAAGAGATCTCAAAGTTATGCCGGACCCGTCATAAACTTATGAAGGAATTACCAAAGTTATGCCGGACCCGACATACTTATGCCAAGTCTGCCCATAAGGCATGAGTATGCCGGGTCCGACATAACTTTGGTAATTCCTTCATAAGTTTATGCCGGGTCCGGCATACACACGACCCAAACCTTGCCTTGCAGTTTTCTTTTTTAATTTATGCTTGAGCGGGGGTTCGAACTCAGAACCTCATGATTTCTGCGTGAACGTTCAGTGTTGCAATGCGAAGGGCAAAAATTAAAGATCAACAATATGAGGGGCATAATTTAAAGACCACAAATATGAGGGGCAAAATTTAAAGACCACCCCAAAAGAAGGGCAATCCGCGCAAAAAAATGTATTTAGTCTCATCTGTTGAATTCTCTATTGGACTTGTATTTACTGAAAGCCCAAAGTCGTCTGAATGAGCCCAATGTAATGTTGAGCCGAATTAGCAAAAGAACCCATTTAGCTGAAACTTCATACGTGTAGACTTGTGAAGTTTCTAGGAATTGAAACTTGCCTAATAGATGCTGATGAGCCGGTCCAGTGAGAGATTTTGTAAAAATGTCGAAAGATGCAAAGAAGAAGGTACATAAGAGAGGGAGATTAATCCTGTAAGAAACTGCTGTCACGCAAAGTGACAGTCAATTTAGAGATGTTTGGTTCGCTCGTGAAAGATTGGGCTTTTGGCAATGTGAATGCCACTTGGCTACCGGAGTTGAGGGGAACCTGAAATAGGAACAGAGAGATCAGTGAATAGGTGAACCAACCAAGTCAACTCAGCGAAAACTCTGCGCATAGACTACTCAGCCTCTACAGAGCTGAGAAATTGAAGCTTGCTTCTTAGATTTCCACGAAATTGGAGAGGAACTGTTATGACCCGTGTTTTCACACGTTTGGAAAGACTTGAATTATATTGGAATCTTGAGATATAAGATCAATTTGATATTTTGTTGAACATAGGAGTTATGCATGAAAGAATATAGTCATGAAAGTGTGGGACAAGGCTAAGGGCAATTTTGGAATTTTGGAAATTTGTTTCGGGAATTACAAAATGTGGACTATAAGTCATTGGGCCAAAAATAATGGAATGGAATTTAAGGCCCAATGCATTGTAGTGGCCGGCCATAGTGGCCCAAGCCCAAAATTTTGTATTAAATTTCCATGTGATTAATTAACATAAGGTCTTGATCCAAGCTCAATTAATTAGTCATGTGCATGATCATGTGACAATTAATATAAGAAGCCTAAAGTCTTCATTATATGCATTAGAACATTCAAGAAAAACTAAGCAAGAAAGAAGTCAAGAACAAGAGAAAAACCAAGGAGGGTTTCGAGTTTGGCTAGGAAAAATAGCTACCAAAAATATTGCTCCAAAAATTCAATTCTTGTTGTTTTCCTACTAAGTCAAGGTTCCTTTGTAACTTGGTATAGTTGGATTGGAGTGGGGAGCATTAGAATCACCAAGGTGAGCATATCTCCAAGTGAAGAAGACTTGAAGAAAAGGTAAGAATTTCTACCTTTTTATTGTGTTATGAAGTTTTGTTTGTGTTGTAGTATGTAGAAATGTGTTGATTATATGGAAAAATGGAAGTTTGTAATGTGGGTTTGGAATTGGAGGTGTAGCCGTGTGTATATATATGTTGTATAGCCAAAATGTATAGAATTCATGTTATATTCTAGTTGTGATTGTGATGAAATGCATATGGGAATTGAAAGTTGGATGAATTTAGTTGATATGGAAAAATAAGCATATGGCCGTGTGGTATATTGCATTTGGAATATAAATGAATTAAGTTGTTTAGTGTATTGGAGTGTTGTTGTAATGCTTGGTATGTAAATGGAGTTAGAATGATATAAGTTTGTATTGAATTGGAATGTAGAAACTTATGTCGTTTTAGTATGATTTTCCGACATTAAGGAAATGAAGTTGTTTGGTTGTTGGTTGTGATGATCATTGATGAATTTGGAAGTTGGAAACATGTTATGAAGTTGTATGCCAAAGATTTGATGTTTTGCATAAGTTATGACTTTGGCGGAAAATTGTATATTATGTATATCGAGTGTATAACTTGAGGAAAACGATATGAAATGTTTCTAGAACTATATGGTGATGATCTTGATTGTTGATGAATGTGAAATTATTGATATTAGTGAAAGTTTGGGTTGAATTGAAGATTATGTCAACTTGTGAGAAAAATGACTAGTTGAAGGATATTTGTGTTTTTAATGTTCATTGTTGATATTGATGTTGTCGTTTGGGTTGTTGTTGATGATTTCTAGCCGAGTTGAATTCTCGGGGTGCCATATGTATAGGGGAAGTGCTGCCGAAATTTCGGTAGCCAAATATGCTTAAAGTTGTAATAATGGCATTAATAACTCACAATTGGTAAACTTGACCAATTGCAGTTTTTCGACGAAACGGGAAGTGAGTTTGGAAAGGCTTAAGGAGCGTGAAAGGTATGTAAAGCAAACCCAATTCTTCCCTTGGCATGCCCTTAGTGTATTAGGGTCGGATCCGGGCCTCGAAGGACCTCTTGGCCCTCGGAATCCGCAAGACAAAATTTCAGTTTTTCCTTCAGTAGAATTGAACCATTTTGATACGCTTTTTCTGAAATTATGCAATTGTGCTCTAAATTACTCAGAAAGTCATAGAATGTCTGTATAACCTTCGTAGATGATATTATATGTTTAGAGGGCACAATTTGAGCCCGCCGCCTTATTTGTTCTGAGGCGGGCCCACTATTTACGGTTTTGCCCCTAATATGCTAAAGCTTCCTTTTTAAGCGATTTTTGAAAGAAATGTTTTAATTACCCTACTAATCGCTTAACGAATATTATTTTAAATATTCTGTTAAATATTATAAATTATTTTGACACTCGGAATGACTTCGGGAAAGTTATACTTCTGTAATTTATTACGATATCCGAAATACATTTATTATGATTCCGCCCGACTCCATTTGATTTGTTTGTCTTTGCTACGCTTCATCGAGTCTTTGAAAACACTTATGATATTTTTAAATTGCATTAGTCTCTCACTACTCCATTCGTGGATGTCCCAATGTTTCCCACACTGAGCCCGGGCCAGGATATGTTGTCAAGCGTAATTCTCTGCATTGTTCGCCGCGTCCCGATGTGAGGGGGCAGGTATACGCGTACATGGGTCTGTGGAGTATGATGTGCCATGTCCGCCTATTCTGATCTGATCTGTTATGGCCATTTTGATATGACATTATATGATACGGGGCCACGCCCCTTTTTCTGATTCCTCTGTATAGTGGCACCAGCGTCGGGAGGGTGGCCACATTCTGTCTGCCGAGTCCCGTGGCAGGGACCGGATATGATATGATATGACATATGTTTCTGTACGCATTCTGTCTGTTTTGGAAATATGCATTTGACACTCTGGATTATGTACTCATTTTCTGTAACCATTATGATTTGACTTCTGTGATTCCGCTTTACATATTCAGTACATATTTCGTACTGACCCCCTTTCTTCGGGGGCTGCGTTTTCATGCCGCGCAGGTACAGACGACAGGTTCGCTGATCCATCTGTTTAGGATCCCACTTCTGCTATTTTGGGGCGCTCTCTTCTTCAGAGCCCATCTTTTGGTACAGTCTGTCACTGCTATCTGGATATGTACTTTGTTCTGGGTATGACGGGGCCCTGTCCCGTCTTATGATTATGATATGTTCTGTAGAGGTCTGTGGATACACCTGTGTGGGTTCTGTACATATGTTTGGGATGTTTTGTTTTATGATAGCCTTATCGGCTTCTGTATGCCAAGTCTGCTCTTCTGCTAAATTCTGTAGCATCCACTAATGTTATTATTATATTATTATTCTGATAATATGCTAATTTGGGTATCGGGTACGTATAGGTGCCCAGCTAGGGCACTGGTCGCGGCCCACGGGGTTGGGTCGTGACAGGAACTAAAAGAAATCTAGAAGCCACTAACCGATTTTCTGAATTTCGGGCATTTTCCCCAATCGAAATCACATAAAGCAAGCAATTCATAGGATGGTGATGATGTGAGGAAAAGACCAAGACCAGGATCCCGGAGAATATAATAGAGAACTCGAAGAGCATCTTGGAGATGAGGTATTCGAGGGTCCTGCATGTATTTACACAAATACCGTGAATGATAAATCCGGTCTAGTATAAGTCATATAGTTGAGCTTTCCCAGCAGATGTCCGTACAAGGTCGAGTTAGGAACATGTTCACCGGTGTTACTAGTATATGAACAGTTGGATCAAGAGGGAAAGACATTGGTGAACACTTCAAAATATCAAACTCATGTAGAAGATCCAGTTAAACTTTCGTTTAGATAGAATCAAGCCTTGAGATTCTCGCAACACTTCCATGACCAAAAAATAATGTAAGTCGCCTAGGTCCTTGATTTTGAGTTCCTGATTTAGAAACACCTTTAAAGAATCAATGCTGCAATATCATTGCCTGTTAAAATGATGTCATCAACGTATATTGCGACAATATAGATAGAAGAGTCAGTTTTATTAAAGAACAGGGAATAGTCATTCAATAAGTGACTAAAACCTTTGAAATTAAGTGCAGCGGTTAACTTTGCATATCACTGCCTTGATGATTGTCTAAGTCCATAAAGAGACTTCTGTAATTTGTAAATCTATGAGGGTGCGGTAGATGAGTGATACGCTCAAATTACACCTATTAATGGTATAACGCGGACGTTGTCAAATATAGTAACCCAACAAGGTTGGGGTCGAATCCCACAGAGAACAATATGTAGGCGATTTAAGCAGATTAGGAATTATCACTAACAATAGCTATGTCCGAACGCATCAATGGTGGTTTTTGATAAGGTTTTGATAAAATATGGAAATATAAATTCTAATCTAGAAAGCAAGTAAATTGATCAATGGCAACAAGAATGGAATAAAGGAAACTACTTCTCAAGTAACGATCCAATCTATTTCACGAATTATAAATAATAGCAAGTTTATGTTATTTAGCATCGGATAATGACTCTAAATTAACTTCCTCCGAAGATTAACTAGACTACCCAATTGAAGATCCCTCAAGCAATTAGGAGCATTAAGAACACCCGAATATGGCTACAAGTGGTATTGCCTATTCCTAGGTCAACTTCCATTAGATGAGGGTTAACGCCCCAAATTCATGTTAATTATTCTATCCCAACTCCGTTCTTCCTCTTCCGAGTTTCACACAAAGTAAATGGGCGAGTTCAACGGTTAGTTAATCCATTGAAAACATTCAAGAACAAGAATAATTAAAATAGCAAAAACTTACTTGATTAAGAATAATACATATGAATAAATAAGCACAACAAGAGTGTCAATCTTAATTGTCACCAAGAGATTTCCATCAACAAGGATTAAATAGAAGAGAGGACATTTTTGTAGGAACCCTAGCCTCCAAGTTGTGAAAGCTGCCAAAGATGTGTTTGGAAAACCCTAGTTTTCTTTTTATAGGACTTGGAATGGCAGAAATCGTTAAAGCCCAAGTTCTGGTCGAACTGGGCTAAAAATCCTTCTGCACGAACGCGCCAGTACTCTGCGCGAACGCTTGGAATCACGTTCGTTGTTCAGCGCAAACGCGCCAGTATTATGCGCGAACGCGTGGAATCACGTTCGTTGTTCAGCGCGAACGCGTGGACTTAATATTGCGCGTGGGCGCGAACGCGAGTATTTTTCCACGAAATTTTCCAGAACCTCCAGTTATTTCCAGTGATCAACGTTTTGTGCTCTGTTTTGCTTGTTTTCCACACTTAGGCTCTAGGGATCTCGTATTACCTGAAACATGATAAAAACCACGTGAAATAACATAGACTTGCTTAAAAACAAGTAAAACTTATAGCCGAAAAGCGTCAATTTTGGCGTAAAATCACGCCACATCAATGAGATGCCTGGAGGAAATTTCATATAAACTTCCTCAGTTAATCACCATGTAAAAAGGCATTATCAACACCTAGTTTATACAAACCCCATCCTTTCTTGATTGTACTAGCCAAAATGCACATTATTGTATTCATTTTTACCACGGGGGAAAAAGTTTCTATAAAATCAACTCCTACCTTTTGAATATCACCCCGCACAACAAGCCTTGCTTAAAGTCTTTCCACACTTCCATTAGAGTGATGTTTCACCTTGTAAATCTATTTACAAGGAAGAGCTTTTCTGTTTGGTGGTAACTCAACCACTTTCCAAGTCTTATTGAGATCAAGGACAATAATTTCCTTAGCCATAGCTTCTTGCCATCGTGGGTGATGAACTGCCTGTGAATAACAACCATGTTCCTGTATATTAGAAGAGTAATTAAAGAATTAGACAAACCACTAGACTAGGAGGTGAAACAGGGGAAATGAAACAAGTTGAGCTAAAATCTGTCAAACATAGAGTATTGCAAATATAATCCTTAAGGTATGATGGAGTTTTGTGTGGTTTAGAGGATTGTCTAATGAGTGTATCAATGGAAAGGATAGGTAGGGAGGAAATATGAGCAAAAGGAACAGAGGAGAGAGGACTGGAAACTGGAATAGAACTAGAATAAACAATTTGAGTAATAAGAGATAGAGGAGTAGAGGAACTTAGAGAAGATGGACTAAATGTGCTAGGAGGATTTGGACCAGGACTATGTAAGGGTGGTGATTCAGTGAAAATATGAATAGGAGTAGGTTCTTCGGTGAAAAGAAAGAATGAAATAGGATTATTTGATGACTTAATGGCAGTAAAAGAGAATATTTCTTCATGGAAAATAACATTTCTAGAAATAGGAGAAGTCAAGGTCTTGAGGTTAAGAACTTTGTATCCCTTTTTCCCATGAGGGTAACCCAAGAAAACACTAGGTTCATCCGTAGGTTGAAATTTATTTTTATGCCTAGATAGTGTAGAAACAAAGTACAAACACCCAAAATGTCTCAAAGTGGAATAATTTGGTTTGGATTTAAAAAGACTCCACATGGTGTTTTTAAATGCAAAACTTAGGAAGGAAACTCATTTATGAGAAAAGTTGCTGTCAAAATGCAGCCTCCCTAACATGTGATAGGTAAATGTGACTGGAATAGTAGTGCCCTTGTTGTTTCTAGTAAATGTTTATGTTTTTTCTCAACAACACCATTTTGTTTTTAGTTGAGATGCAGATGGTTTGGTACAAAATGCCTTGGGACTGGAAAATTTTTGAATAAAGTGTACCACTGCCTGATTTAAAGGCATTATCAGATCTGATTTTTTGTACTCTAGTTTGAAATTGCCTATCAACCATGGTTAAGAAGGATTTGAGTACAAAAAATGCATTGGATTTATTAGATAGAGAAAAGTCCATGTTCCCCTACTATAGTCATCAACAATAGTAAGAAAGTACATACATGAGTACTAAAGGGTCTCTAGGTGTCTCTGTGTATTAATTCAAATATGTCTTTTGTTGAAATAGAACTATTAGGAAAAGGTAACTTAGATTGTCTTGCAATAGGACAAATCATACAAGGAATGGAAAACTTGGAACAAGATGAAACTGGAATATCTGAAACATTCCTCGTATTATTTAATGGCATATGACCTAGTATATAGTGCCATATCTCTTCTTTTACAATGGAATTGAAAAGACTGAAAGTAGAAACAAAAATGAAACTGAATGTCGTAGCTCTTCTTTTATAATGAAATTGAAAAGACTGAAATCAGAAACTGAAACCGGAGCATTTAAAGCTCTATAATATAGTTTGCTGGAAAGAAAAACATTATTAGATTTAGGAAGAACTAAAGTCTTATTTGCTGGATGACATGGATGAATTGAGAAAGTAGAGGCCTCTTTATACCTTACCAACCTCCAGAGGGCTCTTCATTGAAGGGCCCTGTAAAAAACAAGGAAATGGAATGAATAAGATGTTGACATGAAGCTGTTGACAAAGCTAATGGATAGATAATAAGTTGAACTTAAAAAATAGCACATATAAAACATGATGTAAGATCATATTAGGCATAATAGTTAGAACCAGAATGTGTGACCTTGACAGTGATGGATCAGTTGAGGTCTAGGAAGTTTTGTCAAATTGAAAAGAAAACTTTGTTGAAAGTCATATATTCACTAGCACCACTATCTAGTATCCATGTGTAGACAATAAAATTCGCGTCGAGAAAATAATAATCAAGACAGGAAAATATCGCAACAATCTTTGTATTTGATTTCAGAATATGAGTGTTACAATCTCTATGATTCCTCTGATTCGTCTTTTCAACAATAATTTCAAGGGCTTTTGAGCTTATTCTTGAACTTTATGGATTTGATCTTGACTTGTACTTGAATTCAAGGGCTTTTGAGCTTGATCTTGAATCTGGTGGTCTTGATCTTGAACTTGTACTTGGATTCAAGGGCTTGAAGCTTGATCTTGAATCTTCGTCTGGATCTCTAGAACTTCTAGAGAAATACTTGAATGCTTGAATGCTTTTAGCTTGTAGAGAAATCCGCAGCGTTTGATCCACGAGCTCTCTCTTGCTTCTTGTTAGAATTTCTGTCCCTTTTTCTGAATTATGAGACCCCTATTTATAGTTGTAGGATGAAGGAGTTGTGATAAGGGCAGACTTCTTTCGACCAATCAGAATTAAGCTGACATGTCGATATTTGATTGGCCAGAACATGTCACTTGTACACATGGCGCATCTTCATTGGCCTTTGATTTGTCTAGTCATGCTGCATCATGTTGACACGTGGCATGACCCTATAGGCTCTTTTTTTTGACTTGGCGTGCCACGTCATTTGACATGTGGCATCAATTTGGGCCTCTTGAATAAAATGACATCTTGGGCTTGACAAAGTGGGTTCATCATATGTAGCCCAATTAAATGGGTTAGCCCAATGAAATTGGACCATTACTTAAATCCATGTTTATTGGACTTAAATAATTAACCAAATTATATTAGCTCACAATTTATTTATTCGGACTAATATATCTTGAATTTAATATAATCCGAATTTCTTACGAATTTAAATTCAATAAAATTTCGTTGTCCACAAATGCCCCCTACTTCGAGACTTGTCGGGTTCGCTTGTCAATTTTAGAGATTAGGCTTGAAGTATAACAAAATGATGATTGTCCAATACATATCTTAAAGTGCACCATGGATATATTCATGTACTACTTCAAAAGAATTGGAGTAACATGATTCTGCTAAGTAAGCTTCCAATTTGTTCATCTTAGAAGATTCACGTGGGGCCTTTAGTACGCTGAAACTTCCCCTAGCAGTGGCCAATTAAATTAGAGAAAGAGTTTGAAGCTTATTCCACTTAAGAGTCATAGCAGGAAAAATAATTGTACTCCGCCTAGGAGACGGAACACCCACCGCCGCCTCGTACCATCTATAAATAGCTGCGTAATTTTCATTCCTATAGCACCAGCTTGTAAGCTCTTCCAGAACACGCTTGGAGCCGGACTTGCAAGGCATCAAATCGAGGTAATTTTTTTTTCTTTGTTCGTTTTGCGTTTTCCTTTTGTCATTTTTTTTTCTTCCCTTTTTTTTTTTGTCCAAACGACAATGATGAGTTCTTGTTCAAGAGAATGACCCATGCATGAAGAAGGTAATATTAAGGCGCAAAGGGATGGATTCTCGTCCCCGCCTTAAGAACGGTAAGGTAATCTTACGGCGCAAAGGGATGGTTACTCGTCCCCGCCCTAAGAACGGTAAGGTAATCTTACGGCGCAAAGGGATGGTTACTCGTCCCCGCCCTAAGAAGGGTAAGGTAATCTTACGGCACAAAGGGATGGACACTCGTCCCCGCCCTAAGAATGGTAAGGTAATATTACGGCGCACAGGGATGGTTACTCGTCCCCGCCCTAAGAACGATAAGGTAATATTACGGCGCAAAGGGATGGATACTTGTCCCCGCCTTAAGAATTTAGGGAGTTCATTCATCAAGGTCTTTGTACCTATGGATATACGTCCAAGTCTGCTACTAATAACTTCTCTTATCCTTTGCAGCTTGAAGAGATGGTTTATTTCAGACACTACACTTCCCCATCCACCAAACTAAGGTATCTTGTAGTTGAGACTGAAGATGGCGTGGACCAAACTAGATTCTTGATTCATACCATACTAGCTGGGCGATATGCCAGTCTGTGGCCTTCTTTGAGGAATCCGCTTCATATGGCAAACTGGCGCCGGAGAAAACCCAAAGTTCTAATCGAGCATCCAAGATGTGGTCACTCCAAGCACCAAACCATCATCATGCCAACATTGCATCTGCACTACCATGTTTAGCTCGTCGTATAATTCAAGGAGAGGTATGCTGGGGAGGCACCGTAACGATTGAGGGAGAGTATCGTCACATTCCAGGGTATTGGGAATGGGATGAAGATATACTTGGGAGGAGTCAAGAAATCTTGGGCATGGCTCAGATTTATGACGCGGTTTACGCTTCACTTTTCACTTACGATCGCAATTCAGATATTCTGCAAGCATTTTGTGAAGCTTGGTGCCCCAAGTCGAATACACTCCTTACATCTGTTGGAGAATTATCCATTTCCCTTTGGGACTTACATGTTCTTGGAGGCTTACCTATTTGGGGTTCTCTTTATGAAGAAGTGGTTCCTGAGGCCAAGGAACTTACAGGATTAGACCAAAGAAGAACAAGATATGTTTCTCGAGCTTATGAATATTTATTCGCAGCCTTCCATCATCTCCGGGGTGTCGACCAAGAAGTCTCATTGAGCAAGTGGATAAAATTTTGGTGCAAGAAACCTTTAAGGTATGAACCTGCTCCACCAAGGAAGGAAAAGAAATCTGCTCGTATCAAATCGACACATAATCCTTCTGGGACTTTACCCGATACGACAACATGGTCAAACACAGAAGACGCGGTATTTTCCAAGCTTGGGGTGACTTATGACAAAAGAGACGATACATATTTGGCAGCTTTCTTGTCCTGTTGGTTATGCGCTTTCGTCTTCCCAAATAAGAAAGGTGATTTCATTCGTCCAGGGACTTTCAAGATGGCAAGCATGATGGCGAGTGGACGGAAGGTCGGCCTTGCTATTCCAGTTTTGGCAAGTATCTACAATGGCTTGAATAAGATTTCATCTTCCTCGCAACTTGATCAAATTAAAATTTGCTTTCCTATTCATTATGTTTATGGCTGGCTTGCCCATTATTTTAAAACTTATTATCCACTTACCCACGGACCATCTATTCCCAAGATGGTGGCCTACTCAGGGGAACGTGGTGCAAAGTATTTTGACAAAAGTGACGCGAGAAGGCGCATTCATATTGGGGAAAGCGCGATTTGGACACCAACCATGCTAAATAATTCTCACCCTTACTATTATGTAGATGGTGGTAGAGCGCCAGAGCTGGAGTCAAGTTATTTTATGAATATCCGTTTTAACTATCTCCCTCTGAGGTGTGATAATTCATTCATCATTGAGCCATATAGTCCACATCGCTTCAGTCGTCAATTTGGGTTTTATCAAAATAAGCCTGGTATTTTGGGGAATGATGTCCGCGATGTATCTTTAGATGAAGGGCTCATGTTTTGGAGGATTTGCACGATGGATCGATCTATGTCACGAGCAGTTTTTCCTTCAATCACTTCCAATGTAAAGAAACTCTCTTCAGCTGACTACCAGACCTGGTGGAAGAAGACGCACGGGGATTTCCTTGACAAACACCTGCAGGCTTTAATGAATGTTGTTGGGCCAATTGCTGCCGCACTCTTGGAAGAATCAGATGAAGTATGTGCAAATGAAGTCCCCAATACTGACATCCCTTGTGCTTCAAATGCTAAGTTGTCTGGGCAGCACCAAGGAAAGGAAGCTCAATTGCCTTCAAATGTTTTAGGAGAAGAGTGTCCTGCTCAAGTCGTCTATTCTTCCAAAAGACTATCCCAAGACAGGAGCGAGAGTAGCAATGGAGATCGTAACTTTAAGAGAGTGAAAGCACGTCCAAGCAGCTTGGAAGATACTAAAACTCCTGTAGTTGAAATCTCTGACAACATTGGTAGCCCTTCGAAGACTATAACAGCTCCCATTAAAGAGGTATGATAAGATAAACTTTTACTTTACCAGGTATACCTCAGTGACCTTTACTAATTTCTCGTCTTTCTTGTGCAGCCAAGTGGTCTCAGAGTATTGCAACGAGAAGGGTCACAAGATAGTACTGAGTCTGTATCTGGTCCGGACTTAATGCAACCACCTTTTACAGCCAGAGTAGGAAAAGATTCAATCTCCCTTCCTCGTGATGAAGTTAGAGAAAAATTGAGTTCTGATATACACAAGCGTCCAGCAGTTTCGGTGTCCGTGTTCGATGGAAAGAAGGTTGTCCTAAACCATCGAAAGAAGTTTATCTCTACTCTTTGGGATGTGATTCAAGGTAAGCTCTCGAGAAGTGATGTAGATTGCGCTTCGTCCCTTGAAGATGAGATCCGAGTGATCCTCGAAGAGATGGATGGCAAGGATGTGGATGTTTCACCTTTGATAAAATTATTGAACTCCTTCTTTGAGTTTGCTGCTTCATATGACCAGGCACGATCAACTCTGCATGATAAGGATGTGGAAGCGGCAAGAAAAGAGTCGTTTATAGCAGCTGGAGAGCGTCTTTCGAATGCCATGCTTGAAGAGTACGAAAAGGTTGCAGAAGTATCCTCTATCCATCAATCCCTAGATAAGGTGAAGGAGAAGATAGAGAAGCTGCGAAAAAGGGAGAGAGATTTAGAAGCCCTCTTACAAGTCACCGAGAAAGAAGTTGAAGAAGCCAAATTAGGAGCCTCGACTGCTAGCAATGAGTTCGATGCATGCTTTGACGTAGACTTTTCGAGTGCTGACGACTTGATTGATTTGGAGCAGAAGAAGGAGCGTCTAGAAGTGATGCAACAAGACTTAATCAATTATAAATTGTGTTTATATTAGTCTATAGGAACATTTTTTTTTGCTCTCATTTTATTTTCCTGCCTTTGATTAGTTGATGTTCTCGATAGTAATAAAAGCTTCTTGCGTTTTGGTTTATACTGCATTTCTCATTGATATCTCTTTCGTGCTTAAACATCAAGGACCATTTACTTGTTTCATTGCACATTGCTATTGTCTTGGGCTTTGCTTTATCTTTGTTGTTCATGTCTCGAAGTTCTTGCGGGCGACTTTAGATGCTGAAACGCCGATAGTTTCAGATTCGCGCAGTTTTGCCAAGAAAAAATTCATATCTCTATGTAGGAGCGTTGAAACCATGAGCCACAAAATTCTCAAGAAACTAGACTTAGGAATCTATCATGTATCCAAAAATCAAAGTCAACGAACAAATAGATCATCCCAGATAAATCCAAGAATTTGGCTCTACATGCTGAAACGCCAATATTTCTCAGATTCGAGCAGTCTCACCAAAAAATTCATATCTCGACGTAGGGGCGTTGAAATCACGAGCCGTAAAATTCTCAAGAAACTAGACTCATAAATAAAGGATTTTTCCAAAAATCAAAGTAAAAAAACATATAGATCATCCCAGATAAATCCAAGAATTTGTCTCTACATGCTGAAACGCCAATATTTCTCAGATTCGAGCAGTCTGGCCAAATAAATCATATGTCGATGTAGGGGAGCTGAAATCACGAGTCACAAAATTCCCAAGAAACTAGACTCATAAATCTAGCATGTGTCCAAAAATAAAAGCCAATAACAATCTGAATAGTTCCAGATAAATTCAAGAAGTTGACAATACATGCTAAAACGTCGATAGTTTCAGATTTGCGCAGTTTCGTCGAGAAAATTCATATCTCGATGTAGGAACATCAAAATCATGAGCCTCTAAATTCTCAGGAAACTAGACTTATTAATCTAATATTTATCCAAAAATCAAAGTTGGAAACCCTCTGGATCATCCCAGATAAATTCGGGAAATCCACCTTAGATTTTTTTATTCCAACTTGAAGACTTGACGGATTTGAAGGATTGAATTTGAAGGCTTGCTGGATTCTAAGACTTCAACTTGCAGATATGATGAATTTAAAACTTTAGCTTGAAGACTAACATATTGGAAGGCTTCGCCGTGCAGTTGCGATGGCTTTGGACTCCAACTCAAAGAGTTGCCGGATTTGAGGCCTTCAATTTGGAGACCAATGATTTTGCAGACTTTAACTCCTTAATTTAACCACTTGCTAAGAGATTACAGTCATTCCATTGGAGAAACCCATTTGTCATGGAGATTTGCCTTCGTTGGACTACTGATATTTAGTGAAAGTTCAAACCGAAGCAAAAGGATGCTTGTATGTATGATCTCCATGCGCCTGATTAGGCGAACTTCATTTTGAACAACGCATAGGGGGATGCGTTTTTTTTTTTTGACTCATGCGACTGAACTTAGAATAAAACTCTAAGCGCCTACGTACCTCGGTGAAGAGGATCAAGTCATACCGTAGTTCAGAAAAATGAGTTTTTTTTTTTTATTTGTGTCCTAACTTTTGCCTAGGCCGCCTCTTGCGAGATTTTCAACCTAGCGGACATTTTCTTGGGCCGTGCACAGTTTATACTCTTGCGGGCCAGGAGTTACATGCAGTTTATGCTCGTGCCTTAAGGAGCATCATCTCGCTTCAAGGATAGTACTTTTTCAAGAACTTTGCGTTGATAGGACCGATCCTCAAGCCATCCGCATCAACAAGCTTGTAAGCGCCACTAAAATATGCTTCTTGTACGACATATGGTCCATCCCATTTTGAGGTGAATTTGCCCCCAGACTTATGGGAAACGATAATGGGTCTTCTTACTGCAAGGACTTGATCTCCCACTTGGAAGGACCTCAAGCGAACCTTTTTGTTGAAGGCACGAGATAGACGGGCTTGATAACATTCAAAATTTTGTTGAGCCTCCAGTCTTTTCTCATCAAGTGCTTCTAAATCTGCAAGACGCAATCGAGCATTTTCCTCTTCGGTGAGCCCTTCTTGAATAGCAAGTCGTAAAGAAGGTATTTGGCGCTCAAGTGGTAGGACTGCTTCAACTCCATAAGCAAGCGAGTACGGGGTTGCTTGCGTTGGTGTGCGGTAAGTTGTCCTATATGCCCACAAGGCTTCTTCCATTCGTTCATGCCAATCCCTTTTGGACTTGGAGACAACCTTCTTCAACAAGTTACACAAAGTCTTATTGAACGCTTCAGCTAGACCGTTGGCGGCAGCATGATACATAGAAGATTTACGCTGCTTGAAGCCGAAGAGATCACAAATCTTGTTCATTAATTTGTTATCAAATGGCTTGCCATTGTCTGTTATTATGTAACGAGGAATGCCGAAGCGGTAGATGATGTTTACTCGGATGAAGTTCGCAACATTCTCCTTCTTCACTTCTTTAAGAGCGACAGCTTCGGCCCATTTTGAGAAGTAATCAGTTGCAGCCAAGATGTACAAGTGTCCACCAGAAGATTTCGGCAACGGACCAACGACATCCAACCCCCAAGCGTCAAATGGCCAAGATGCGACGGTCGGGTGTAATGCTTCGGGCGGCTGATGTATAAAATTCGCATGAAACTGACAAGCCTTGCATCTTCGAGCATAGTCCAAGCAATCTTTCACCATCGTTGGCCAATAATATCCCATCCTTTTTATGTGGAAGTGGAGTTTTGGTCCAGATTGATGTGATCCACATACTCCTGAATTTGCTTCTTGCAAAGCTTGGACTGCTTCATCCGCCCCCAAACATCGCAAGAGTATCCCCTCAAAAGATCTTCTACATAAGGTATCTTTGTAGTAAAGGAATCGAGGTGCACGACGACGAATCTCAGTTCTTCTTTTTGAGTCTTCTGGCAGTATCCCATAACTTAGGTAATCAATGATGGGTTGTCGCCAGTCTTCCTTTGCAGCTTCAGAAACAGCTACGAGATACTCAAGCTCACTTTCCGCGCCTTCATCCTCATTTGGTGGAGGTACTACCCATTTTTGGCAGATAGTCACTTGAGTTTGATCTGGCAGAGCTAGTGTTGAAGCTAGAGCAGCTAAAGCATCAACTTTCTTATTTTCCTTCCTTGGAACGTGCTGAAGAGTCACATCACCAAGCCATCCTATCAACTTCTGAGCATAACCATGATAGGGGAGTAATTCGGGCTTCTTGACTTCGTAGCTTCCCAAGAGTTGATTGATCACCAACTGAGAGTCACCAAAGACTTGCAACTGTAACTGTTTCATGTCGACGGCCATTTCAAGTCCAAGTATTAGTGCTTGATATTCAGCGACGTTGTTGGAGCAACGTTGTGTCAAAGTAAAGGAGTATGGTAGAACTTCTCCCTGCGGAGTAACAAACACCACACCAGCACCAGCTACATCACGTTGTGCAGCTCCATCAAAGTACATTTTCCACAGAGACTGAATTTCAACGACCATTGCATCTTCGTCGGGAAGTTCATCAGTTAGCTCCCAGTCATCAGGTATCGGGTGATCTGCTAGGAAGTCTGCCAATGCCTGTCCTTTTACAGCCTTTTGAGGGATGTATGTAATCTCAAATTGTTGAAACTGAAGGTACCACCTCTCTAGTCGATCACTGAGGACTGGTTTTGACATCACAAACTTGATGGGATTTGCTCTAGAAATGAGGTTAACACTATGAGCTTGAAAGTAGTGCTTCAGCTTTTGAATCGAGAAGACTAGCGCCAAACACAACTTTTCAATTGGCGTGTAATTTAGCTCATTAGGTGTCATCATTCTGCTCAAGTAGTAAAGAGAATTTTCTTTCCCTTCGCTATTCTCTTGGGCCAACAACGCTCCAACCGACCTTTCTTGTGCTGCAATGTACAGTATCAATGGTTTTCCAGGTACAGGGGCTACTAGAACTGGAGGCTTCATTAAATATGACTTGATATTCTCGAAGGCATTAGTACATGCTTCGTCCCACTTGAAAGGGGCGCCCTTCTTCATGAGACGACTGAATGGTTGGCACCTCCCAGCTAAATTCGAAATGAATCTCCTAATATAAGCTAGCTTCCCTTGTAGACTTTTTAACTCATGAATATTTCGAGGCTCGGGCATTTTCAAAATTGCATCAACTTTGGCTTGATCAATTTCGATTCCTCGATGTCGAACAATGAAACCAAGGAATTTTCCAAAAGTAACTCCAAAGGCACATTTCAATGGATTCATTTGAAGTTGATATCTTCGAAGTCGCTCGAACACCATTCTCAGGTCTTGCAAGTGGTCGCTCCTCTTTCTTGATTTTACCACCAAGTCATCCACATAACATTCAACATTTTTGTGGAGCAAATCATCAAAGATATTCTGCATAGCCCTTTGATATGTGGCACCAGCATTTTTCAAACCAAAAGGCATCACTTTGTAACAATAAATACCCTTGGGTGTACGAAATACAGTAAGCTCTTCATCTTTTGGTGCCATGCGAATTTGGTTATATCCGGATGAACCATCCATGAAAGACATTGTCTCGTAACCAGTGGTAGCATCAATCATCAATTCTGGGATGGGAAGCGGGAAATCATCTTTAGGGCATGCGTTGTTAAGATCCCTGAAGTCAACACAAACTCGAATTTGGCCAGTCTTCTTTTTTACGGGAACGATACTCGAAATCCATGTAGGATATTTACCTTCACGAATAAATCCAGCTTCAATGAGTTTGTTGACTTCATTTTCGATTGAAGGAACCAAATCTGGTCTGAAATACCTTTGGGCCTGCTTAACAGGACGGGCACCATTCTTGACCGCCAGATGATGGACTGCTACTTTGGGATCTAATCCAGGCATCTCTTTATAACTCCAAGCAAAAACATCCCTATATTCTTTGAGTATTTCCATGTAAGTGTCTTCTTCATCACCTGTTAGAAAAGCACTTAGGTAGGTGGGCCTTGGGTCTTCATCAGTACCAAGATTAACTTCTTTCAAAGAGTCTACTGTGGTCTTCACCCCTTCTTCAAGTTCTGGAGGAGCATCTCTGGCATCTTCATCCTCTCGAGGATCACCATCATTGAAAGATATGTGGTAACACGAGGATATGTCCACCAACTTCTCGGCAACCTCTATCTGAAACGAAGTATCTTGATCACTTTGTGCAGTAATATGATATGAAGAACCTACACTCTCCTCATCTTCGTCACGCTCCTTGGTATACACTACAGTGTGAGACTTTTCTTTTAGCACCTCCCCACATGAAACCACAAGATTTGTTTGTCGTCTCATTCTAGAAAGAATCAAACTTTGTATATCCCTCTGGGTTCCAGGCAAAGCAAGCGTTTTCACGCTTTGATAATCTCTGTGGAACTTGTTCTTCCTTTTCTTCTTCAGTTTTAACGGCCTTAATCTCTCAAATACAGAAGCTTTTGTGGCCGACTTTCTAAGACGATCAAACACTGAAGGCCTTTTGTTGGAAGCAACAGACTCATCTTCCACAGTGATGTAGTTGATACTTGCCCTTCTTATGGATATGCGAACTGGCGGAGGTTGTTTGTATCCCAAACCTTCACGTGATTGTATCATGCTAGCTCTTGATGGAAGTTTCCCTAACTTTGATGGCTCGTTGGGGTTGTACCCAGCCTTGACAAATAACTTGTAAGCATTTGGATCAAAGCCTTCATTTGTACGTTTTGTAGGGAGTGCCATATTTTGTGGCGGATTCTGAGCCATGAAGTCTCCAAGTAACTTTGAGGACGAATTTATCGCATCAATTCGTCTGATGGGAAGAGTTAGCCCCCCTAGCATATTTTCTTGAGCTTCAGATGGTTGACCTTCCTTTTTCTTCAAATTTGGAACATAGCAGAGCACGGGAGTTGTCTTCTTCTTCTTTAAAGACACGGTGTTCCCTTTGTTGGGACTGGAGTGCGACACTTCAGCGCCAACTTCAACTTTCCCAATAGTCTCATCAGCTCTTTCAGTTGCGATCTTATCACTTTTGGTCATTGCTATGTCATCGACTTTTACTTCTCTCACTGTGTAGTTCTTCAAGTAGAACTTCGCATCGATGAAGTGTGACTCTGCTTCAGTGAATGGCTTATCATCAGCAACTATCTTCTTTTCGACACTGCCTTCGAGATACTTCAAACACTGATAGTAGGAGGATGGGACAACTTTGTTCTCCTGTATCCACGGCCTGCCAAACAACATATTATACGAAGTCTTTGCGTCGATGACATGCATCCATGCACTTGATCGCAAATCTTTGATGGTGATATCTACTTTGATAGCACCTATGGCTCGTTGCCCCCTTGATTGAATCCTTGTATCATCAAACGGCTTTCAGAAAGTTCTTCAGTTGTGATGCCAAGTTCCTTCATTGTACGAATAGGAAGAATGTTAACCCCAGATCCATCATCTATCAATATTCTGTTTATCCTCTTCTCGAGGGCATAACCCACCATGTACAATGGGAGATTATGTAGTGTTTCACCAAGTAGAAGATCGTCATCTGTGAATGTGATTCTTGCATCACATGTGTGTACCTCTTTCGAAGAAGATTCAATAGGCTTTTCAGATGATGACAAAGACAATGTTGATAGGTTTTCATCATTTGCTTCCTCTTTATCAGTATTGAAGCATGATGCCTCAATGTTGTCTCGAGCTGTCTTATTGTGGAACCAGCTTGGTAGGAATTCCCCCAAAGTCACAGGACGTCGTGGTTCTTGGTGGTAGTTCTCCTCCACTTTTGCTTTCCTCGAACGCTCGACTGATTTCTGCTTCCTTGGTCTTCTAACCATCCTTTTCCTTGTTGGTTGTTTAGATGATTCTTTTCGTAGACTTGTTGTACAGCGCCTACGCCTAGTCACCAGAATCCAACCTTCATTATTCGCTTCATCAACTTGGGTTCTATCTTCCTCCAATGGTCCTCCCTCATGTTCTTCAAAGTTGTATATCTGGACCGGATCGAAAGAGCCAAAGGTGATAGAGACTTGATTCGAACTTGCCTTTTCATCATCAAGCAGAATCTTGTTTTCATTAGCCAACTGCATAACTTTGTCCTTGAATACAAAGCACTTCTCAAGAGGGTTACCCACAAGTCGATGATACTTACAATAGTTCGGGTCGTTTGTTCTTCCAGCTTCATTGGGCCGCTTCATCTCTGGTAACTCAATGAGCTTCAGCTCAAGTAGTTCATCAAAAATTTCAGGGACATCAGAATCCAGGAAGGGGTATTCTCTTTCTTGCATCTCCTTCAAGGTAGACTTTCGGCTTTTGTTGTCTTGGAAGGAAGTTGCTTTCATACTCTGCTTCTTACTCACCTTCGTAGTAAACTTTATAGGCGAGGCGTTGACGTTCATGGATTCTTTATTATCACTCTTGGGGACGAACTTGCTCCATTTCTTGGGTTCCTGCTTGTCCTTTCCTTTGCGAGGGTCGTAGACAGGCATTACTTCATTCCCAGTGGAAGACATGCTCAACTCCATGTCATGAGCACGAGTAGCTAGTTCTTCAAAAGACTTTGGCTTAATTTCTTGCAATATGTAGTGAAGCCCCCAATGCATTCCTTGGATACACATCTCTATCGCAGAAGCTTCGCTGAGTCTATCTTTGCAGTTTAGACTCGCATTTCTCCATCGGTTGATGAAATCGATAACTAGTTCGCCCTTCCTCTGGCGAGTGCTTGTAAGCTCGACCATGCTCACGGTACGCCTTGTGCTATAAAAGCGGTTGAGGAACTCCTGCTCTAGTTTCTCCCAACTATCGATAGAATTAGGCTCGAGATCAGTGTACCTGTCAAAGGCATTCCCCTTGAGAGAGCGGACGAACTGCTTGACAAGATAGTCTCCATAAGTCCTAGCGTTGTTGCATGTTTCAACAAAATGTGCAACATGTTGCTTTGGATTTCCCTTGCCTTCAAATTGTTGAAATTTGGGAGGTTGATAATCGGCGGGCATCTTGAAGCTATCAATTCTTGTAGTGTATGGCTTCCCGTAAGTAAACGAAGACTTGGTAGCAACTCCATACTTATCCTTGATAGTCCCTTCAATGAACTTTTTTAGTCGGTCAAGCGGAATCATCCCTTCAGAAGAAACAGGAATTTCCTTGGTAGGTGGTACTTGTTTTGCACGAGGTTCAGTCTCTTGTACTTCTGGACCCTTCCCAGGTGCGTGGCTGGATTCTCCTTCCATTAATTCATCCATCTTGTCCATCAACTTCTCAATCCGAGCGTCTTGATTTTGCACATGCTTGGCCAAGCCATCAATCACCTTTGCCAAATTTGCCAGTGTCTCCTCCATTGACGAAGCGTAGGTTACCATTGCTTGCATGATTGTTGGGGATGTTGGAGAATAACATGGATTATCGCATAAGTTGATCTTTGACTGGCCTACTTCATGTGGTGTGAGTGGAGAGGATCCGTCACTTGAAGTATCATCATCTTCCTTCATAGCAGAGTTCTTGGATCCAGAGAGATCAAGTAGGGCTAGAGTCTTCTTAATCTTTTCAGCAATACTGCTTCCTTCCTCCGATGCATCAGTAGAGGATCTCGCTCCTTTTGGAGATAAAGATCCAAAAACAGGAGTTGTTACGGATGAGACTTGGAGTGCTTGTTGTCCCAACATGCTTGCTTTGCTTCTCGTAACTGGTCCAATGCTACCAAAGGTAATGTCGAGGATGCTTTCCACATCAGCAGAGAACTTGGAGCTAGCAACCTTGGAGGAAACTGATTTGGAGTTGATCTTCTCTGAAGTCATCTCGATGTTGTTAAACTTCGATTGAAAAGTTGAGATGAGAGGTAGAGATTGTCCCACTGGGCGTGCCAGAATTTGTAGACAATAAAATTTGCGTCGAGAAAATAATAATCAAGACAGGAAAATATCGCAACAATCTTTGTATTTGATTTCAGAATATGAGTGTTACAATCTCTATGATTCCTCTGATTCGTCTTTTCAACAATAATTTCAAGGGCTTTTGAGCTTATTCTTGAACTTGACTTGTACTTGAATTCAAGGGCTTTTGAGCTTGATCTTGAAACTGGTGGTCTTGATCTTGAACTTGTACTTGGATTCAAGGGCTTGAAGCTTGATCTTGAATCTTCGTCTGGATCTCTAGAACTTCTAGAGAAATACTTGAATGCTTGAATGCTTTTAGCTTGTAGAGAAATCCGCAGCGTTTGATCCACGAGCTCTCTCTTGCTTCTTGTTAGAATTTCTGTCCCTTTTTCTGAATTATGAGACCCCTATTTATAATTGTAGGATGAATGAGTTGTGATAAGGGCAGACTTCTTTCGACCAATCAGAATTAAGCTGACATGTCGATATTTGATTGGCCAGAACATGTCACTTGTACACATGGCGCATCTTCATTGGCCTTTGATTTGTCTAGGCATGCTGCATCATGTTGACACGTGGCATGACCCTATAGGCTCCTTTATTTGACTTGGCGTGCCACGTCATTTGACATGTGACATCAATTTGGGCCTCTTGAATAAAATGACATCTTGGGCTTGACAAAGTGGGTTCATCATATGTAGCCCAATTAAATGGGTTAGCCCAATGAAATTGGACTATTACTTAAATCCATGTTTATTGGACTTAAATAATTAACCGAATTATATTAGCTCACAATTTATTTATTCGGACTAATATATCTTGAATTTAATATAATCCGGATTTCTTACGAATTTAAATTCAATAAAATTTCGTTGTCCATACCATGATTATGAAGAAACTCTAATAAGAAAAGCAGGAGAATTTAAAAAGTTGAAAATATTTGTTATACCAACACATTTCACACTTAGGAAAGCATCAGATGCACTTGAACCACGTTGACTCAAATTGGCTGGTTGAAGCAACTTAAGCAGATATGTCACATTTTCCTTAGTAAGAGCATGATTTTGTGTATTATTAGACTGAACAACATAGTTTGCATGCACTCCTTTTGATCTTGTGTATTTAAATTCAGAAGGAAAACCTTTCAATTTGTAGCATTGGTTAATACTGTGACCTGACTTTTTGCAGTAAGCACACACAAGATTATTTCTCTTGTTGACATAGTTTCTCTGACCTTTATGAGAGTACTTCCTAAAACCACCTCTTCCTTGGTCAACAACAAGAAAAGAAGCAGATTCACCTGGGCAAATAAATGGATACACTGGTGTTTCCTTGAATTAATGTTCTTAATTCCTTTCGTAATTGAAATAACTTAGCTCCATTTATTTGTCCAAACCCATCTTTTAGTTCTTTCCGGAAATCTTTAGCACTTTGAGAGTAAAGAACACTTTCAACCAGTATTTTGGAGAGTGAATTCAAAAGCCAGGAGAGTACCATGTCATCGCAGCGGGTCCAGCACTTCTACAAACTAGATTCAGTGTTGGGAACTTCTAGGGGTCCATCAATGAACTCTAGCTTGTTCTTTGCAGAAAGAGCTATGAACACACGATGTCTTAACCACCATAACTTTTATCATCAAGGACGGAGGAAACAACATTCATCTCTGGATAATCTGAGGGATGAAGATAACAGGGATGCGTAGTATCAAGCACACCATTAGTTTTGGATGTGATCGATCTTACTGTTCCACTGGCAGTTTATGAGCTAGTCCTCATTGTAGCAGAAAATTAAACAAGGAAAAGAAAAAACAACTAATTATGAGCAGAATCAAGCGTGCTCTGTTACCATGATAACATAAGAAAACAATATTGAAAATTTTCTCTTGTGTATTTGATGATATAAACGTTGCACAAGGCCATGTATTTATACACTAGAAAAAGAATCTAATGCTAATAGACTATTATACGCGTCTCTGTAGTATTTGTCATTTCCTAACTAACCAAATGAAATAATTACAAGTGTCTACTTATTTACAAAATGAAAAATGAAATGCAATGTATTTGTTCTCATCTGTTGAATTTTCTATTGGGCTTGTATTTACTGAAAGCCCAAAGTCGTGTGAATGAGCCCAATGCAATGTTGATCCAAAGTAGCATAAAAGAACCCATTCACCTGAAACTATATATGTGTAAACTTGTGAAGTTTCTAGGCATTGAAACTCAAATTTTGCCCTGAAGCCCATTCTCTCTTCTCTTTCTTTCTTTGACGGAAAGTTTGATGTTCACCGGAGAATCACTATTATCGTGTCCAACACAAAACATTGTAAAAGAGCTTTTTTTAAAGCCAACTACTATAAGAAAGCTCATTTTGTGGAAAAAGAGTGAGGTTATGATCATTGACACACGTGAATAAGAATTATAAAGATCCAAAGTGGAATTGAGAAATACATTTTGTGAAACATAAGCAAGAGAGAAGTTTCATTCGAGTGGAATAATTAGAATGGACTGGGGGCCTTGCTTCATTCGAGTGGAATCATTAGATTGGACTGGGGGCCTTGCAAATGTGATTGATGATAGGAATGCTTCCAAAAAGGACTTTGTTGATAGATTTATAGATGGTGGGATGCACATACTCAATATTGTAGTTCCTTCATCTGTTACAGTCAGACATGTTTACATGTAAATCAACATGAAAAAAAAAAGGAAGTCCGAAAATGTAACACTGGTACTAAAATCTAGAAAAAAGGTTATCTTTTAAGGTTTCCTCTAATTAGGCTGCTGCAAGAAAAAATTCCAACTGATATGTAACTCTTAGATTTAGAGTGCGAGGTCCATATAAAAACTCTTTAGAAGGCTTATAAGTTTAGCTTGGCTAAACAATAATTTATGCTCTCTAGACATAAACGCTTGATGCATACATGCCACTATTATGGAGATGAAAGTCGACATTATATTGGCGTGTCTTGATCATCCCGGACATCTCAGCTAGGTTGAACATTCCAATAAAACAAATTCCACAAAAGAACAGTTAGGTCAAAGACTGAAGATGCAGCAGCATACACTCAACTACAGACTCACCAAAGTTGGGTTATGTATGCTGCTGCATCTTCAGTCTTTGGATAGAGTTGCATCGACATATAATATTGTTGAAATCACTCCAAGTGCATTCCTGACTTTCTTTATAAACAAATGCTATCTCTATATGATTTGACTGTCACGTAGAATAACATCGTATGACTGTAATCCCTCATAGTCATAGCAAAATAGATAAATGCATCAGTTGTGTAAAGATATGGCACTTTAGGACCAAAGAGTTTTGCAAGTTTCTCATTTCAACTTCTTTCAGCGGATAATCTATTGCTTCTGGAAACTCTTCAAGAGTTCGAATAATATTCAAGTAATCAATTTACATTCATAAAGACATAAGGATAGTAGAGTCATGCGTACCCTTAGTCAATGAATACTCATTATGATAAAATTTCATTCACCTTGCTTGATTTAATCCATATAAGAATTATGAATAGATTTTTTAGAATTGTATATGCTTCAGACATTTAAAATTCTTCAGAAATTTTCATATAAATTTTGTCAAGTGAAAATATCCATTAATATTTAAATGCGTGACATTTTCTGTTGTCTAGACTGTAGGTCCAATAAGCTTGAAGCTTACCACAATGCGTCATTTCACTTGGTAATAATGTCTATGTTAGCATGCTTTATCGACATAGAATTCAGATCCCCACAATCTTTTACAATATTGCGCTATATTGTACCAAAGATATCATTGATGATATATGATTTGTATTCGTTTGCAATGTGACATAACTTATTGAGATCTCATCACTTTCTTTATTTTAGGTACCTAAACCTCTCATGAGGTTTCATGAAGTGTTATGTTTTATGCTCTTCAAGAGCACATTTCCTCCTTATTATGACCATTTTGATCATTTACTCCTCTCCCTTTTCAAGGATTATTTTATTTGGAACTGATTGATCTACCATGCTTCATGCATGTTGTATACTTTGTCCTTAGGGACATTGATATTAATAGGAGCATTTTGTAGCTGAAATATGAAACTAGTTTTGGGTCAGCAAATGCTTCTTTCATTTAACTTGAATTACTTTCTGAATGAGGATCATACTAATGATAATTCACAACATATTTCCTAGCTAGTTATTCTCTCCCCCTTATATTAGAAAAACTAACATATATCCCATTTTCTTTGGAGGAATCCATCTTTGTGCATCATGGTAGATTAATTAATCATCACCACACATAAAGAGCCCGTTTGGATTGGCTTATAAGTTGCTTATAAGATGTTTTTAGCTTTTTTGAGTGTTTGGCTGGCCAGCTTAAAGCCATTTTGTGCTTAAAATAAGCTCAAAAAAAAAAAATGGATCCATTTGGCTTAGCTTATCTAAAACAGCTTATAAGCTGAAAACAACTTATAAGCCAAAAAAAATAAGTTGGCCTACCCCAACTTATTTTTTATTTTTGGCTTATAAGCTGTTTCCAGCTTATAAGCTGCTTTTTTTAAGCCCATCCAAACAGGCTCAAAAAGCTGTTAGATGAAAAAATCTGGTTCCTAACCCTGAACCAATTGTGAGGGGAGAATTTATCGTAATTTATTGGTCTAAAGTATACAAGTGATATTGCATACAATATATCATATCTCAAACCAGCACATGAAGCTTTCTTCTCATAAGCAATGGTTTAGCAATTTAGTGGAGGCATTTAACGCCAAATCAGCTTGCATATAAGCCAGATTATCAAGATGGATTGTCTTGATTACATAATCTAAAAATTTTGCTCTTAACTCAATTATTTTGAGCAAGCAATTATGCAAATGTCAAACTGCTGGTTGATAATAAACGCACATGTGATAATCTCATTGATGCATTTATTTAAGATATCATATAACAGGTGAACGGACCCATATTCACCTTATATATTCTTTCAGAATTTAGGGAATTCAATCCCAACATTAGCCTGTATAATCAATTTATCATGAGAACAAGCAACGAAAATAAATTCTTCAAGAATCTTCTGGTTCTTCAGTATATGTCAAATACTCAAGTTGCACATCATATTTGAATCAGGACGGCCAAACCGCTCATGCCGACTAATAAAATTATTTATACTAGTAAACTTCAAGTTTACCATGACATGTGCTATTTGTTTTAGTAAACTTCTGGTTTACTATGACATGAATTTTGTATCAATATAAACTTCTGGCTTATTGTTCATGTGATTCATCATGCTTATATCTGTAGTACAAATCGGGTCACCTTTCATATACATATTTCTTATCCGTAGTAACTTGAATATATTCAATCTTCCAATCCTTTGTAGCATTAATCATTTTTATCAGTAAACTTCAGGTTTACTACAACTTGTGCTTCGATCATAACAACTTTGTATATTACGATACAAGATAAATGACATGATAGTATATCTTTTCAAGAGCCTATAATTTATTCCTCAAAATCATATATTGTTTGGACACTACTGGTGTCATGATTCTAGTAGACAAATAATTAATCTCTTCTGGAGACCTTGATCATCAATTTTATACTATTAAATATATCTTAGACATTTTTCAATGTCTTGCTATTTCAGAAGTAAATTTTAAAGTTAAACTTATTCAGGAGAAAAGTTCAAAACCTTACTACTTCAGGAGTAAGTTGTACTACTTCGAGAGTATACTTTGGATTTACTACTTCAAAAGTAAATTTCAAATTCTTACTATTTCGAAAGTAAATTTTAGGATTCTGCTGCTTTGAGATTAATAATAAAATATTCAAAATATTTATTCTCAATTATTTTACCTCTTCTAAAGGTGAGAGGTGATATTTTCACAACAAGAGCATGTCTTTTATAATCCTTACTATATATCATCACATTCACTTTAGGGAATGAATCTGTATTTGTAACATGTATCAAACGTTTTCATTCTTCAAGAATGAGACATCATAATCATCTGAATGTACCTTAACCACATAAAATTATGATCGCTTAGAACCTCTTTTAGAATATTGCTACTTCAGGAGCAAATCTAGACATAAATATGGAAATTTTTTTGTACATAAAGGAGAAGGTTCATAGTTTGTTTTTAAGTTTGTTTACACTTTTGGATAAATACCTTTCTTTTGTGAATTTACTTTTCTCTAACATATCTTCCTTTATAATCACGATAAGCCTATGAAAGTATTTACCACTGCAAGTAGTCAAATATTTCTTGTAAATTCTACAAGATAAACAGCTACGTCTTTTAGTATAAAATACACGATATGATATATAGTAAATAAATTCACAAAAGAAAGGTATTTATCCAAAAGTGTAAATAAACTTAAAAACGCGCACTGTGAACCTTCTCCTCTATGTACAAAAAAGATTCGTCAGTTCTTTTCCTCTGTAGCCGTTGTAATTAATAAAAATTACTTCCAAATAAATATATCACTACTAGATAAGAGAGACACATACCTTTGGAGTAATATGTTAAAATAAAATTAAAAAAAAAACAGATCCATGATAAGAGAGCATTAGTTCAACTTCTTTATCACCGATAAAAGAAACCAAAACAAAGGACAGTTCTCACTGATCTCCAATAAGGCATGCAACGGTTGGCTTCAAGTTCTCATACAGGGGAGTGATTAAAACAAATAACTAGAATATAATTGACACAGTAAAAGATTATCAAAGTAAATACTTATCTTGCACTCGTCTAACTCCAAGAATAACACTTGATTAGAAAATCAACTCAACATTATAGAATCTCGTGCTGATAACGTGTTATAAATAATAAAGCAAGCAAGAATAATATTGTAGGTAAAGAGAAAAGAGGGGAATTCTTTATTTCACTTTTAGGGATGTAAATATAAGGAAGAAAACCTCTCTATTTATAAGAAAAAAGTCGTTTGGTCCCAAAGTCACAAATCCTAAATTTTTTCCTAAAAATAGACATTCACAATAATAAATAGTATTTCTAACGGAGGGAATTTGTTGGTATGTTGGGTAATATCCACAGCGGCACTACATTGAGCACTATGATCCTTAATTGTTAGAAGCATAAGAACAGGAATTCTTTTGTTGTTTATATTTGCAAAATCATGCCTCCAATAATTGTATGAGAGATATTTATGGAGGTCAAGGTGCGGATACAAATATGCCATGGAGAAACATTCTTCTGCATGATTAAAAAAAAATCTCACTATAAAAAAACAGATTTTAGCGACGGACAAATTCTATAGCTAACCAACAAAATATGTTGCTAATTCTATTTAATAATGACAAATTATTAAAGAGATCTTGTTAGTACAAGCAGTTTAACAATGGAATAGTGATGAAGTTTATTACTAATTGTAATTCTTTTTGTAGTATCTTATTACTTTCGATATTGTCCAACTTGTAAGTGCACACTTAAGAAGAATATCAGTTGGTAATAAATGGGAAGATATTTTAAAACTTTTCGAGTTATCACTTGTTGATAAATGCATCACTTTCGCCAAGTGAATCATACTTCTATTACTTTATCACTTGTTGATAAATGCATCACTTTCGCCAAAAATTTATAAACATCTTCCCATTTATTACCAACTGATATTCTTCTTAAGTGTGGACTTAATTACAAGTTGGACAATATCGAAAGTAATAAGATACTGCAAAAAGAATTAGAATTAAAATTAGTAATATAAACTCTGTGTCAAGTCAAACTAAGACAATTTTTTGGGACGGAGGGAGTATTTGTCAATATAAATAGTGATGGTATTAATATAAATGGAGCTTTTGGAGGGAAGTGGTCGACTACTAAAAACAAATGAATCTCCCATAGAAACTCTCAAAGGATGTCCGTCGAAAATTAGCTCGTCCGAAGCTTTTTCAACGGACTTTCCATAGAAATTAAATCCTATATTTTTATGGACTTCCCTTGAATTAAATTCATATTTGTGACGGACTCCCTCAGAATTTTCTGTCAAAATTTCGCTGGTTTTCAGTAGTGTTATGGACAACATAGGTAGCAACTAGGTTGAGGCTATTGCCTCCTCTTTGGTTTGATGATATTTTAGAATGGGCATGTCCTGATTATTGGTGAAACTAATTCTCTACTACGTATGGGCTATTTCATGGAGAATGGAAGTAGTTGTCAATGATGAGATAAAGCAACTGGTGGAAGATTATGGTCTTTTCAGTAAACATTGTTTAGAAGCCAATCGAGTGGCAGATACAATGAATTTCCTAAGTCATCAATTAGAGGACATACGTTTTACATTTTTTGATACAGTGCAAAAACATGTCAAAGGATTGTTAATGTAGATTGATGGCAATTGCTAGCCTTCTGAGCTAGTCATGAAGAGAAGATTAAATGCTCTTGTATTCGAGTCGCAACTTTGAAAAAAAGGAACTTGAATTGTCCTTTTCTTGTACCTTATGATACAAATTAAAGTAGTATGAATAAGTTATCATAAATCTAAAGCAAAGAAAAACCACTTAAACGTCAACAAACTTACTTTGGGAAAATAATATATACTTGAAATTTAATACAAGTGTACAATAATTCATTAAAAAAGATGTCACTAGTACTAGGCCTAGTCCTCTATAGTAGCTAATTTTTGATGATCTCCTTTAAGTTAAAGATTGAAGATAGGGAGGCAATATTAATCAACTGCAACATAATCAGTCGAGGCATTTTCAAGAAAAGTGTCCACTCATTACCCACTTCTCTGAAAGACCACACATCTTTTATACCTACATCATCTCCCACTAAACCCTAGCAGCATTTGGTGGTCAATAGTTCGAACTCCACCTTCACAAAATACAAGGACAAAAGAAAAAAATTAAACTACTTTTTTTTTCTTTTTCCAGCAAAAGAATTTACGTAGAGAAAAAGAAAACCCTCTTTCATCCATTCTTATTTCTCTCTCTTTAATTATTTTAAGTTGACAGCAAAGATTCTTTTGTTGCTTGAAGAATGGATACTACATTGGATGTACATAACATAATCTGTTTAAAATGGATAAGGGGAATCTACTAAGAGGGCCTGGGGGGAGGGAGAAACAGGAGTTAGTGCAACCATGAATAAGCTTAAACTATTTTTTGGTTTTCAATTTCTAATTTAAAACTCTTATTATTATTATATTCTTGGTTAAGCTTTTTCCCTTTTGCTTCGTGTATAAAAGGGGCACACTTCCTATATTTGCATACCCCATCCTAAAACCCCTTCTTTGTGTGTAAAGAAAGAAGAGAAGGAGAGAAATGGCTGGTGCATTTGCCTCCTTCCTCAACAAGGTGAAGCCTTATTTGGCTATGTTGTCCTTGCAGTTTGGGTATGCAGGGATGTATATTGTGACCATGATGTGCTTCAAAAGGGGAATGAGTCACTGGATACTTGTTGTCTATCGACATGTATTTGCAACCATTGCTGTTTTACCCTTTGCTATCGTTCTTGAAAGGTCTCTATCCTTTTCTCTCTCTATTCGTCCGCTTCATCCATAGTAGAATTATGGGGATATGTAGTTGCAACCAAGAAAAGTTCTTTTTGTTTTTGTATTTCAAGACACTCTTGCTTGAATCACAACCATATTTCTCAATTACATTCACTGTTGAAATATGTGATCATCTCATCAAAAAGTTTAAGTTGTACTCAAGACAGTTGCATGTTCTGATACCATATATATTGAACTGTTGAAGTCAGAGAGGGTGCATTTTAAATCTCTAACGTCCCCATTTAAGAACTTGTCATAAATTTTGACACATATTACTTGACTTGCATAGTAGTATAGTGATGGCAATATTATGTTGCGGATATCTAACAGCATACCTTCATTTTGCTTTGTTTTTGTCTGCAGGAAAATAAGGCCAAAGATGACACTCAGGGTCTTCATTAAGATAGTGGCTCTTGGTTTTCTAGAGTAAGTGGTCTTTTAAACTCATTCTGTAATCTGTATTCTGCTCAATTTACATGTGAGCAAATTACAAGTATAAATATATGCCCGAATTTTTTTTTTAATCTTCTGTCTTGAAATTTCATTGTCTATTCAGTCATATAAACGCATGAGATTCTGATGTCTCTTTTCAATTTCTTAATTAATTGTAGCATCTTTTTCTTCATATAATATTTTTTTCAGCTTTTTGTTTTGGCCTTCATTTCGTCATTTATCAAACTGACTGTAGAAACATAGGAGTATATAATTGTCCAACTTTTTCCTACAAGGTTACTCTTGCATGAAAGGGATGAAAATCCAACTTTGAACATTAAGATAAGATTTATCAGCTCCCCTTGTATTGTAATTTGAGTTCTTTCTAACAAACTCACCACTTAACAATCAATATATGACCCTGAGATATTTTCCATGTGCCTAAAGATTCTCATTTTCTTTCTTTATTTTTTATTTCATTTTTAAAACGTTTTGATAGTGTTAAAGAACGTTTGGTTAAAGAATAATACTACAAATTCTACAACTTTATATAGATTCACATCACCCTAAACCGTAGCTTATATCCCTACCTACCTAACCTCCCCCCCCCCCCCCCTCCCTCCCCGCACCAACCTCCACCCATCTCTCCTCTCTCATACTCACACAAATAATTGTTTCCCATGTTTTCCAATTATATGTTTTATGCCAATAGAAATATTCACTAAATCAATTATCACACTCAACTGAATAAATTAAAACTCTATTGTTTTATGGTCTTTAGAGGTGCTTTTTCTTTTCTTTCTTAAATTTAGTACGTGACATATTTTGGTGATAGTGTTTCCACATTTTGTCGTTCATCTTTTGATGTTAGCTTTAGTTGAAAGCAAATACTGTAATATTACTCATAGAAGCAACTTCCTATAATAGAGTAATCACTAATCATATTATTCTTTACGTAAACAAGACAAATAAGTTCAATAAAGAACGTCGAACAAAGTCTTAATCATTCCGAATTAGCTAGAAAGCAAATTCATTAGTTCTATATATTTAATTTATTTGGAAAGTTTATGTACTAGAGACAAAAAAAAGTTTAACAATATCAATATAGTTGAGTATAGGGTTATAGATTCTATTGATGAATCGACACCCCGATCAAGAATATGGCATCTATAGTACTATTAAAGCATAATAAAATGGTTCCAGAGAGATATTGTTCACGGAATAAAATAAAACTTTTTTTTAACAATTACTAGGAAGATTTTTAAACCTTATGTAGATTGTATATACTAATTCTAAATGAAATTTAAAATAAATGGAATTTCAGGCCAGTGATTGATCAGAACTTGTACTATCTGGGACTGAAGAGCACAACTGCAACATATGCATCTGCCTTTGTCAATCTCCTCCCTGCAGTAACCTTTCTCCTGGCTGTCATTTTCAGGTATTATTCTTTTTTCTCTATCAAAATTAATTTATAGCGATGGTATTAAATTAATCTCTCATAATTAATTATGGACAGTAGACAGACAACCTTGCTTTACTCCATTAGAATCAGCAAAACACCAACAACAACCAAAAAAAAAAAAAAAAAGAAGGAAATAAAGGGCTATGGTAGCTTTTGATGCCCTTTGTTTATTCCATAAACATACTACTAGTTCATTGCAAAAGTAATAAGTTATAAAAGCATGACCTCACATAAGCAAAGTTGCTTCCCACTTGGAAAGCAATGATCTCAAAAAGTTAGTGGTTGGTTGTGTAGTTATGTTTTATGTTTATTGGCACATTATTACCTATTACTATTTGAGATTGTGCTTTATAGTACAAAATAATATCAAAACAAACAGAAGTGTAGTACTAGCTAGTACTAGAGAAAAGAAAATACAAACAAAATCACTATTAAAAAAATTAGGAATTACCAACTATCATTCTGTAGCTAAACAACAAAATTCATCGCTAATTCTATGTAGTGACGAATTATCAAAAAATTATTTTATGTTGGAGCAATTTAGCAGCGAAATTAATAGTTAACTCCAATTTTTCTGTAGAACTGAATAGGGAACTCATGAACGTTACTAATTTTTTTTTCCTTCTTTTTTTATGACTAGAATTGAGAAAGTAAACCTAAAGAAGAAATCAAGCATGGCAAAGGTGATAGGAACAATAATAACAGTGGGCGGAGCAATGGTGATGACTATTTACAAAGGGCCAATGTTCAACTTGGTCGCTCGTTCTCACGGTGTCGGCCACCATGAAGTCGCGGCTGCCACCCCCGTGAACTGGGTTGCCGGGACCATTGAGCTCATTGCTTGCATTGTTGGATGGTCAGGTTTCTTCATTGTTCAAGTAAGTTACTTATTATATTCTATTATAAAGGACTCAAACAAATTTATTTTACTCATTTAAATTTTAATATGATTTATTAATTTATTTTTTATTTTTTATATATATATAGTCGATGACATTAAAAGAGTACCCAGCAGAATTATCTCTAGCTGCATGGGTATGTGTGATGGGCATAGTGGAAGGTGGAATTGTGGCTCTTATAATGGAACGTGATTGGAATGCTTGGGTTATTGGCTTTGACTCTAGGCTCCTTGCTGCTGCTTACTCTGTAAGTTTTTTTCCCACTAAATTACCTTAATTTACTCAATTTTTACCACAAGTGTGATTATAACTTTTTTTGGTACTAGTTTTACAATTTAAGATTCTAATTAGAGCATATAATTTGTGTTTGGCAGGGTATTGTTTGCTCAGGAATTGCATATTATGTGCAAAGTGTGGTTAATAAAGTAAAAGGGCCAGTGTTTGTGACAGCCTTTAGCCCATTGAGTATGGTTATCACTTCAATTCTTGCTGCTATTATCTTGGCTGAGTCAGTCCACCTTGGAAGGTAATCTTTCTCTCTCATTTTCCACTCATTTTTCATCATTATTAATTCCTAATGACGATAAAGTTAAGTATCATCAAATCATTTTTTTTATAAAGATTATTAGATTGTCACTAGCGATTTTGACATAATTTATTAAATTTAGTAGAAACCAAGTCATGAATTTGAAGTCTAATATCAAATCATTCTTTGTCAAATAAAGAAGGGGAACAGTGAAAATTGAACTGACATGTTTATCCGTAGATTTTCACACGTGTTGTTCAACTGAATGCACATTAACAATTTCACGTCACATTACTCTTTTTTTTCTTAGCTCACTTTCTCATTTCTTTTTAATTATCTAATTATTTCTTGATTCTTTCGATAAACAATTTCAGCTTAATTGGAGCAATTATCATAGTCATTGGACTTTACTCTGTGGTGTGGGGTAAGAGTAAGGAGGGGAAAGGAAATGAAATTATTGGCAAAGACCAAGAATTACCAGTTGTGGACATAAAAGAAAGGTCAACCATCGTTGATGATAATATTGATGATGTTACCATTGTAAAATCAAAGATCCCAGCTGAGAAGAAGGCTTCTTCAATCTTCCAAGAGCTCTAACAACCAAAATAAAAGAAGCAGTATCTTTAAATTTGTAATTTTAATTTTGACTTGTTGCAATGTTAAAATTTCCAAGTGTTGCTTTGAAACAATGCACTAATGTTGTCAACTGTTGGCTAATATGAAAAAGGTGTGCCATCTACTTTTTGTGTCAAAGTCAAGGAGTGGTCTCTCCACTAGGGTATGAAAAATGAACATGTTTTATTTTACCTCCAATGAGTAGTAACATTCTTACGTTCAATGTCATAAAAGAAGTACATTTCAAATAACCTAGTCTTTAACCTTTGCTTAAACGACGTCCAATGCTCCCAATTAACCTCAATCTACATAATTCATAATCGAATTCCTTCAATTCTTGTACTATCAATAGTGTTTCTATCCTAATCAATGTTCAAATAAATAGACATAATAAATCGCATCTCCATGATCAAACTCACTTTATTTAAATATAAAATAACTCAAATCTTTACCATAGTCGTACTCAAATCAATGATACTCCTAGACAATTCTACAGAGATTAAGTTTAGCATGAATTTTTTTTCCGAAATTGAATTTTGTTTCGATCGAGTGTTGTTAAAATAGATGGGTACATCTTTTGGAGTTAATTTTGTGCATAGAATATTGCTTGTTTACTTGGGAAGTAAAGATGATGAGCTAATTAAACTCATTAAAAGCAATTGAAACTCGCGTAATCTTGTGTTTGAAATTTCGAGTTTTAGAAATTGGAATTTGTTTCTAGTGGGTATTGTTGGAATAGATTGGGAATACGGTAAGGAGTTTAATCTCAATTTTGAGACGATTTGGTGGAGATTTAATGTGGTTTGAATTGAAATTTGAGTTACAGTTCAAAGAAAGAAGATGAAGTTTCTGTATGTATAAATGTGCATCTTTCATGTATCACTTGTTCATTCCATATGTATCTTGTATATATCAGTGTATATCCATATATATACTTGTAAGATACATGTGCGGTGAAGAAAATTTCAACTCAATTTTGACTATGAATTTTTGACTTCAAACTAGTTCAAATCATCTCCAATCTTTCTCAAATTTTATTTATTGCCTCCTTTATGTATCTTCAACGAATTCCAACCATTGAGAATAATTTCTATATTTTTTATAGAAGAGCCAGTTTCAACATGGTTGCTTCTCAGGCAATTAAATTAAAGCTGAGGGCATTTTAGACTTTACATAATATCTAGAAAACGTGTCTTTCAACGCAAATCTAAACAGCCGCGTGTCAATTGTCTTACATCGTGTGTATCTACTTCCTTTGGTTTCACCGCCTCTCCTTCCATTGTTTGCTTTACTCCGAGGTGATCTTCGAATGCTGAGGACAAGTTAAAGCAGACCTTATTAACGCTCTCATATTCTATTCTTGTGCTATTTTCCATCGGAGTATCACATTTAAATAATAAATTATAGTTGAGTTAAATGGAATTGAAACAAAACACCTTTTTCAAAAGAGGAAATGTGGGACAAATGGAATTGAAATAAAATTCCAGCCCTTGCTGAGTAAATGATATTTATAATGCAAAGACACAAATAGATTCAGAAAAGTCAACTAAATAGGACCAAAAGAAAAATGTGGAAGAAGTAGTACATAACCAAATACCACCAATTAATATTGAATTTACCTCCAAATCTTATAATTTAGTGATATCGTTATTTTTTTTTTTTATGTTTTCTTACAGATTTGAAAAATTGAGTTGAAAGAATTTTGAAATTTTTTAGTATACTAGAACTAGCGATGCAATGATTTTGTAGTTTGTTGTTGTTGAATAAAATTTAGGACCTTGCCGCGAAGATCAAAACATGCTAAAAAAAATTGTGTTAGATTTTGAGGGATCTAGGTGAGGTGACCGAAAATAAAGATTGTAAGTAGCACGAGGGAGAAATCTATGCTTCACTTGAAGTATTGCACAGTGATTTATATAGAGTAGCATCGTTTAAGAAATCGTTGAATAGAATTAGATAAATATTCTACTTTTATTGAACCTTGTATGAGTATATCCAAGTGCAACAACCTGATGAAAAAGCAGTGTCTCTAGATTGCTAGATGATTGCAAATTTACTAGAAAAAAATGTTAACAGTTTATAACAATCCATTTCTAACTAAAATCTTCGTTATATATAATTATATGTTGTCTCCTATTTCCATATTAAAGACAAGGGTGAAAAAACATTTACTAACTGTTCATTAGTTCAGTTGTCTGCATTCTTTGGCTTGGTTAAACGTCTTTTAGTTTGTATATAGTTATTGTCCATGACTTTTACTTTGATAGTTCGTAGTCCGTAACTAGCGTAGTTCGTAGTTCCTAACTAACAAATACTGCTCACATCCCAAAAAAAAAAAAAACAGAAGGAATTATTTTGATCTGAGTTTGAACTCTACAAAGAAAAGTGTTAATTTGTTAGTCATTCTGTCAATTTTGATTTGAACTTGACTTAATTTGTTAGTCATTCTGTCAATTTTGATTTGAACTTGACTTCTTAATAATAAGTTTTAGAGTGGGTAGGAGAGCATTCTTTTAGTTGCTTGCTTTATTCACATAATCTCAATTATAGGAATAATTTACTCATTGATTCCATGATCTTTTTCGGATATCCACATATTCAGCTTGACTTTACCGTATACCATTTGGACTATCACTGTTCTATATACTTCTATATAAATAAGAAAGATAAACCGTATATTCTTATCCCAGCTACCAAATTGGTATTATGCACTTGTTTGCTTATATTTGGTGTATTTTTACTAATGTATTTCTTTAAATGTTCTGCAGATGACGGAGTTAAGCAAAATCATCGAAGGCTTGTGCTAAGTTGAATCTAGAATTCTTCAGAGAATGCAAAACTAATGCTGCTAAATAATTTCCTACCTATACTGATATATTTAGAGGTAATACGAACCTCATATGTGATTCATGAAGTTGTGTACTGTCACATTATCTTACACTTGAATTCCTGGCATTAAATTATTAGTCATGCGTAAACTCATAGGCACTTGTCTACATTCTTACTGGATAGAGAAAAGAATGTTATCAGGATCTCTCAGCCTATACTATCTTTTCTCTTTGGATTAGCATGGAGAAATGCCGTAAGATATGTATTAACTGAAAATCTTGAATTATTTTTTTCTCAAATCTGCCTCATAATTAATACCTTAGATTAATTTTTCCCTATGTCTAAAAGTTTTTTATTCTTTGGAATATGAGATTTTGTTGCTTATGTATATATATAATGGTAACCATCTGTAGTACCAGTAAGTATTTCCCCTTTTTAGAAAGTTGTGTCGTATATAAACTTGAATTATGCTTAAGATATTACGTTATAGCTTGGAAGAATTAATATCAAAACATTGTCCCTATCTTGTATATTGCACTTTCAAACCCCAGTATGTCGCTTGAGCATAGAGCACATGAATTTGAATATTTAGCAATACTTTAGAACTGGTTGTGACCTGTGATATGGGTTTTCATTGGATCCAACTTTCTTTAGTTGTTTTTATTTTAACTAACTAAACATGATAGTGGGAAACGTAAGTGCAGAAACACGAGTCACATCAGCAAGCACATCTTCGTAGGAGAAAGGAGGAGCTTGGAGTAGGAGAATTGATGATGGCCTGTGAAGGGATTAGACCAAGTGAGATACAACATGACATAAACGAAGCAAGAGTCCGGAGCCTAAAGGGTATAAAAATACACGGTTTTTACCAAAAAGGAACGTTTAAAATTTATTATATCGAAAGGGGTATATCGTGAGTTGATCCACGATGTACCCCAAATTTTATTTTTTAAATTGTCAGACAAACGAACGAAAAAAAAAAAAAATATTTACAAGTATAACGTGGACTGATCCACGTTATACAATATAAATTGTATAACGTGGATCAGTCCACGTTATACAAGTTATATAAATTTTCGAAATTTTTTTCGTTTTCCAAATACTCACTCTATAAGACGTTGTCTAGATTTAAATCATATTCGGTTATGTTTTTAATAAAAAAAATTATTGATTTTTTAAATTTTTAAAGCATGATTAACTCAAATAAATATTTTAACACATGCAAATAATTAAATGTGTTATATATGCGAACAGAAATAAAAAATTAAATATAAGTTAAATAAACGTCACACATTAACTGAATGGTAAATGTTAAACTACATACTAACTATTAAACTGCACAAGACATGTTATATATTCTTGAAAGAGTACATAAAGAAACAACAATTGTACAAGTTAAGAAAAAACATAAAAACCAACAAGCAACAACAACTACTGATTTCTATCAGGGCATCGATTCTTGTTATGACCTGTTTGCTTGCACGTAGTACACTTTCTACTAAATTTTTTTTTTTCGTTCGTTTGTCTGACAATTTAAAAAATAAAATTTGGGGTATATCGTGGATCAGCCCACGATATACCCCTTTCGGTATAATAAATTTTAAACGTTCCCTTTTGGTAAAAACCGTGTATTTTTATACCCTTTAGGCTCCGGACTCACGAAGCAACATATGTAGAATTGATGATGTCTAGCTCTTAGAATTCAAGCTTGTAAAATCAAGATCTCTTGAAAATAATCATGCGTTATAAGTTAGATAAAACACAATTCGGATATTTCTACTGATGTATTGATGTTTGCAGGTTTGATGTATTAAAAAGGCATCCAGCTAATAGCATGCTATGTTATCTTTAGCTGATTTGATAATAACTTACATGCACTAATTTTTAGTATCTGCAATTTCATATTAAAACAAGGTAGATTAAACAAAATAATTTCAGACTTCAATAATGCACGGGCCATAACTGGCTAATATTATATATATATATATATATATAAAAAAAATTGTAATGTTTTGTTGGCAAAAAACAGTTCAATGACATTTTATGGCGAAGTGGCTATAAATTACTTATGCCTTCGGTACGTTTCATTATTCCCTCGATCAAATCAGTCAAGCGAATAAGTTTCAAAGTTTCAGTAATAGACTAAACAATTAAGAAAAGAGAAGAGTCATTAGGTAAAGTAACATTAATATTACCGCTAGCCAACAATGACATAATCCAACTTATATTTTAGATAAAAGGATAAAAAAACATAACATTTACCTAGAATAAGCCCACCCCAAAATGGAGCTTCGCATGCAAACTTGGTCACTTGAGTTACGTCATAAACTATGTGCCAAATTGCCAAAATTGGAGACGATATGGTGTTGATTGCAAAGAGTAGCAAACTTCAGGGCGCAAAAAGGCAAACAGGCAATGAAATTTAGAGAAAATGATAAAAATGGTCCCTTATGTTTGAAAATAGGTACAAAATAGTCCCTTAATTATGTACTCAACATTTTTGGTCCTTGAAATTTGTATTAAGTTAATATTATTAGTAGACATTTGGCCATAGAAACAAAAAAAAAATCCCTTTTTTTTTTGAAATTTTTGAGTTGGAGCTGTGGAGTTGTGTTTGGCCATAGTTTTTGCAAATAACATTTTTTTTGTTGTAATAAACTTATAATGGTTGTGAAAAAAGTGAAAAATAATTTTTTCTTGTTTTTCAAATTCCAAATACAACTTGAAGTTGTATTTGGAATTTGAATGGCCAAATACTAATTTTTGAAGTGAAAAAAAAAAATCGAAAAAAAGTGAATAATTCTTACGGCCAAACGGGTCCTTAGTCTCTCACAAATATATACCAAACGTTACTTATTAGATTTGACAGGAACTATGATAAAAATAAAAGTACTGAGAACTCACATTTAGAAGTACAATTTTATAGTTTCCTATCTTTTATTTCTAGAGTCTAGTGCAACTTTTTAAGGTGTAATCTCTGCTATTTTATTAAATATATTCTTATTGTCTAATGCAATTTTTTGTGTTGTATATTTTATGGTTGATGAGGCTTTCTTGGTGTTTATGGTTAAATCTTAATTTCCATTCTTACGTGAAATCTAAATGGCGGAGATTAAATGTGTTAAGTTTGGCAAACTTAAAGGACCAAAATGATTCAATGCATACTTTAGGACTATTTTGAGCCTAGCCTCAAATATAAGGGACCATTATTGTCATTTTCTTGTGAAATTCACAACCTTTTTGTCTTGGGGTTAGGAGGACTGAAGAGAAGCAAAGCAGCAATGGCAACTGGACTTGCAATTGGATTTAGTGCTGTAAGACCACCATTAAACCAAGCATTAGGAGTCAAAATCCTTACTTACCAAAAAAGCAAATGGGTTTTTAGCCCTTTGGCTTTTTCATCATCATCATCATCTTCTTCTTGTTCTTCAACATCAAGAAAGTTAATACTGTATTCAAAGCCTGGTTGTTGTTTGTGTGATGGCCTCAAAGAAAAACTCAATGCTGCTTTCTCTCTTTCAACTCCTATTTCTCTCCATGATGTTCAATTACAGGTTCTACCCTTTTAAATAATTAAATGAATGCCATAGGACAAAATAATTACTCCCCTGTTTCAATTTATTTGTCTTATTTTTCTTTTTAATCTTTTTTTTCTTTTTTTTTTGGCAATTCTTTAATTCTGACATGTTTTAAGATGACAAGATGAAAGGACATTTTTGTACATTTGATATATCTTTAATTCAGGTCTTCGTGTGAGGTTAAAATCAGACAAACAAATTGAAACGGAAGGAGTAATAAGTTTCACCTTTTGAAAGTCATATGACAAAAAAATAATGGGATGGAGGGGTTACTTTTTGCAATGGTTTTTGAAGTTTGATTTTATGGGTTTTGGCAGGTTAGAGATATAAGTAGCAATCCTGATTGGGAGAAGGCTTATCAATATGAAATACCTGTGTTGGCTAGAGTTCGTCCTGATGGCACTGAGGTTTGATTTGCTTCTCTTTGTTGCATTTCGTTGTGTTGTATGTTACTTGTGGTACTGTTTTGAGTGTGATGTTATTATAACCTTTGGAACATAACAATTGTGGTAACTTTTATCCGCTTTTGAAGTGCAACATATTGTACTAGTTTTAATGTTGTTTCCCAAGAAAACTCGGGAGTCTATTAGTAGGGAGATAGGAGAGAGTGTAGGTAAAGGATTGCAAAAACACCCTTTTTCTTCCTCTACTTTCTATCTCTTAAAACCAATCGACCCTCCATGGGAAGTACCACTTTCCAGGATTAGTTTATCTTGCGTGTAATACATGATAAATTCATCAAATTACCATCATGTACTGGTGAACTACCACACATATTAAGTGTGGGGCTCAATCATCTCCGAATGCTCCAGTAGTTTTCAGTAGTAGGTTGGATTGACGTCACGTGGCTACGTAAAAGTATTGATGGTCTGGATGCATCTGTATGAAAATTAGAAAAGAAAGAAGAAAGAAGAGAACATTTTTTGTAGAGCTTCAGAATGAAAGAGCTTTTAGCAGAACTCCATCCATTGAAAGTGATGGCTTTGAACAATGGACGCACCAAATCTCTGCAATGGCTTTCACGTGTGCTCTGAAATTACAGTTAGATTTATTCCATCTAACCAGTAAAAATAAACCCGCTATTTGATTTATCCAACAATAAACAATCAAGATAATATTGAAATTAATTCTACTCCCAGCAGGACACACTACACAACATGTAATAAAGATTTTTATAGGAGAACAAAATGAAGCGAATTTACAGCTCTTGTCATATATCTATAATAGCTTCCAATAATGTTGAATATATAGTGAATTTTTTGCGCAAGCCGTACATATTGCGTTAACAATAATGGGGGGAGGTGGTTTTGGTTAGTTAAATAGTTGTTGTAGTTTGAGTCCTCTCGAGGACGGGCCCCTTTTTTGGGGGAAAGGATAGTGGGTAGGGCTTATCTTTCCCCCAGACTACTTTACTCACTGGAAATCATTCCACGTACAG